>NW_028258142.1:51715357-52016071 GCF_053883595.1 Heterocephalus glaber | reverse complement strand
TAACCAAAATACTAAGTAGTTGAGGTCCCAATTTAGAGTGTTGAAGCCACTGTATGTAAATCTTTCACTCAAAATCAATTCTTAATGCTATAGCCCAGATGTTTGAACACAGAATCTTTAAAATGAGATATGGATTTTATTTTATTGTTGGTACTAGAGACTAAACCCAGGGCCTTCACACTGAACTATATCCCCACCCCTTTAAAATTGAAAAGAAATATTTTATTTTTAAAGAAGATCTTGCTAAATCACTGCGTTGTCCAGGTTAGGCTCAAGCTTGCCTTCTGCCTGTTTTAGCTTCCCAGAGTGCTGGGATTATAGGCAGGCCCCACCCTGCCCAGCTGGGATATGGATTTTTTACTTAAATCTTTGCTAGCTAGCTACATTCAATGTAAGTCCCCATAATCTCTATTCCTTCCTTCCAGAACTTAACTATTATAGTGGTGGTTTATGTACGTGCCATGAAAAAATGCATTAATTCCCTTAAATGCATTACACAAGAATGATTTTGAAACTGTTTCTTTAAGTGGCCTAAACAGTAAAAATACTTCTTGTAAAGTAAGATACAATTTTTGTGAAAATTGAAGAGGCAGCTAGCTGTGGTAAAAACTGTGACTTTCAGTGGAAATATCCTCAGGGAAAGCCGGCAGGCTTTGCAGCCATGTCTGAGAAGCACAGACAAAGGAGTAGTGCAGCAGCATTTTACTACCTCTGTGTTCAGAGGATATTCTAGTGTGGTTTTTGACATATGGTGGGGTAGGGGAGACAAAGTCTCTCCAATTTTGCCAAAAGTCAAAGGTCTCTGAACTTGACCTCCTGTACTTCTTAACAGTTCCTTATATCACAAAGATTGTTTTCCCTTCAATGACAAGAAAGCTCTGATTCAGAGTTTGGGTAAACTGTTCAACGTCATACAGACAGCACACAATGGTATCCGAGCTTGGGTCCTGTTCTCTCTGACGCCAATTATCCCAAGTTTACAAAAGATCCACAAATTGGAGAATACTAGCAAGTAGGCAATGTGACTGTAATGGAATGTTTTTCATTAAATCCTGCAGAAATATGTTACACAAGAAGTATCTACAGGACTGGTTATCAAACTGCTCTGTAGAGTCCTATAGTTTCAATGATGAATTTCCCAACAAAGAAAAAAGAGTACAGTTTCATGAGAAAACAGTTCATCATTTTATATGTGGCATGCTGGGTGCTTTTGAAAATTGGTATTTGAAAAAACAGAAAGAACTCTGTTCTACTTAATTGGAAAGCCACTGTTCTGGTGTTGGAGCAAATAATTGACAATCCATAATAGGAATTATTGCATTGAGTAGAAGGAGAGTTTTTGAGTGGAAGTGATAGAATTCTCAAAGTTCACTTTCAAGACAGTGCCAAATGAAATCCTTCAGACAGGCCTGAATGACAGTAAGGGAAAAGACATTGCTGAGCTGCACAGGAGCCTTTAACTGTGGGCACAAAGTTTTCCATCTTGGTCAGGATAATAGTTACTATATCATTATATCAATAGTGAGTGATGGATTTAGAAAATATTACAAATGCAGCCACGTCAAAGAGATTTGAGAAGGAATACTACATTTAGGCAAAATGTTGCAAATCAAGAGATTTAGAGTCAAAGAAAAGTGTATGATTAAACCTGGCTGAAGTACTTTGACATAGCAAATCAAAAAAGACAGTCTAATAGCATCAGCTAAGTGCTTTCCGCTTATCTTTTCTCTGGGATTTAAGGGCATTTTGAATTTTTATCTGTGTGACAGGTGAGGTCAGGGTAGTTAGAACTAGTTAGCATTCAGTTAACTTATTTATATAGTTTAGTTTATAGATGAATTGAAGAGATTTCTGAAGATTATTGAGGAAGGTTTTATTTATATTTGTATATTATATATATATATTCTGTACTATGTATGTTTATTAAAACCATCATTTTAAAAATAGGATAAAATTTACTTTAAATTTCAAAATTTCAGGCCCAACATACTATTGATGTTAACTACCAAAATGAGAAAAATTGTCATGTTTCATACACATTTCATGTTATGTTCTATGATCATTCAGTTATTATAATCATTAATTACATTTCCAAATAGATTTTTTGAAAAATAACAATGGGCTACAGCAAATGACATAATCTGATTCATTTATTTTCTTGTAAAGTTCTCAAGGTCTTCATAATGTCTTCTTTTTCTTTTCCTGACACACTGGTACATGGTAGACATTCAGTAAGTTTTGCTGAAATACATCAGCACAGTATAAACATGTACAGCAGCCTTTCATACATTTATTGTGAGCTGCCTCAGAATGATGCCCATTAATTAGACTGATCTCCTGGCATAAGTGGGGGATGAAGGAAGGGTTGGATACAGGCAGCATGAGCTTGGTGTTAGAAGATTTTTCAGGTTAAAATTCTTGCTCTGCTATTTATTGGCTGTCAAATATTGGAGTATTACTTCATTTCAAATCTTTGGTTTTCTCATCCATAAAATAGGATACAATAAGGCCATTCTGCTAAGGTTGCTGGAATAATAAGTATATTATAACAATGTACATAAAACATACAAATACACGTCCTTTGGTTAATTACAATATAAGAAAAAATATGTCAAAATTCTCCAAGGGCTGTTATACGAGAGTCTTTGTTTTAAAAATATTTGCATTTTTTCTACATAATTGGTGTTACTTTACTTCCTTTTACTCCACACCTTCCACAAAGCCAATTCTACACTTTGTAAAAATCTCACTAAACATAAAAGCATATTTAAGAAATCAAAAAAGGACTACTGACATTTTACTTGTTTTTAGGGGAAGATGAAGAAAAGAGTAATGCAACAGAATATGCAGACAACTTCAAAAGTAAAACAGAACAGAACAGAACAAAAGAACTGTGCTTTCATCATTTCTGCCTTTGCCAGCTCTCTTCTGCCTAGGATAGTTGCTTCATTTTCTTTCCCCTTTTCTTGCTGTGCAGCCAAGACTCTTTAGTTTTTTCATGTCAAAATTATTCTAGCCTCCCTTCTACATAACCAAGTACAAAACCTTGTCGGCTCAACAGTATTCAGAAAAATAAAAGCAAACAGGAGAAGCTAAATCATTTACTTAGCACTCCTTACGGGAATTTTCAGTCAGTGGTGGGGTGGGTATGGTGGGGAGGAAGATCCCTTATCCTTCTGTAGTAATGGATACTTTCCAAAATGTGTAAACATGGAGGACAGAGACTGCAGGGTGCTTCCCAGAACTGATTCTCCTCTTTCTCCTTCATGTCAGAGAAGTCTTGCACCATTTTATGCAGTGGTTCTGCTTTTCATAAGAGAACTCTTGCATGATCTCTGCATCCATGGAGAGCCAGCCAAAGGATTATGGTACCCAGTATTATGGCAAGTGACATGGAGCCCAACTATAGGCCAATGGGATGCAAATGGAAGAGAGCATGGGAAGTCTGGACCAGATGATGTGCATGGAGAATGAAACATCTCAATTATTATTAAATTAGAGAATTTGTCTGCAAGGACATCTAGGAAGAGAGACAACAAAATAAGAAGAGACAGAGCTAGAACTGTGAAATGGTTATCTTTCTTTTGACATCAGGAATGAGGAAAGAATACATCATACTTGGGATGTCGATAAGTTGAATTATGTTTGGGGTAAATCTGTATCAGGAAAATGTTTCCCAGCAGCAACAATCCTACTCAGTTATAATAGACTGATAATGAGAAAAAAATATATGCAAGTGGAAGAGTAATTAGAAACTTGGCTTCTGTGCTTCTAGTTCCACCTTTGATGATGGTCTGGATGGCCTTAAGGGGAGTGTGGTTTCTTCCACAAAACACTGAGATCAAAGAAGGAAAGCATTTGTCTTTTGTGTGGACCATTTTAATCTCAAATTGGTGGATTGAAGAGAGCTTTTGATACTTACAGTCCTGGTCAAGTTGAGGTGGGAAAATTTTTTATCGTCATCAACACTTGTGGTGCATGTTGGGTTTGGGGCAATGATATGAAGAAAAAGCCACTCAAATCATAACTACACCAATGGTGATGGCGTTCTCCTGGGTTTCAAACAACTTATATCGGGCCTAAAAATGGAGGATGAAGCAGCAACTCGTACAGAATAATTATAGCACAGTGGCTTTTCACAGAGAAGTTTGTTTTGCTTTTGTGTGAAGTCCAGTTGGAGGTGGTGTGGACAGTGGGAGGCGTTGGGGGACTTGGCAGAGTGATTATCAGTTCTGTAACCCAATAGCCTCCATCTAAATTCTGGCTCACCATAAACTAATTCTGTGACTTTGGTTAACTTAGCTATGCTTTGACTTTCTAATCTGTAAAAGTAATAATTTTTATTATAGTGCCAGGATAATATAATTAAATAACAATGGGATAATGATAGTACCTCGCTCATAGAAATTCATGAAAAGTACTTAACATAACTGATGCACAATAAGCACTCAAATATTAGCAATATCACTTTTACAAGAAAAGGTATTTTTCTTTCTCTATGATGCTGATATTTCTGCATTCTTATGTGTTCCTTAATTCTGATTATAGGTACGACTTGCTTCATCTTCAATTTTTAAAAAGAGTCCAGGAATAGATTTTTTAGCAATGTGTATATTATGCTCACCACTATGATAGTACTGTGCTTCCTTTCTATGTCCCCAGTGGGTGACACAATGTGGAAATTCTCTTAGGGAAAATAGAGACACAACATCAGCTAATATTACTAATACACTTATTTTTTACATTTCACCTCTTTCTAACATGCAGGAATACTCTTCCTCATCCTTCAAATTAGAACTGATAATTCCCTTTTTTCTTGATGGTGATCTCAACCATATTTCACCAATGTGTTCATGTTTATGGGAAAAGATAAACTTTTCAGCAATTTAATTTGACTAGTATCTATTAAGATTTTTTATGTACAAATAATATTCTAGGAAGACACCAAAGAACAAAACAAACATTCCTGTTTTGTGGGGTTTATATTACACAATGTTTATATTATAGAAATATAATGCAAAAATCAGGCAAATTTTGTAATATAGTAGTAGGTGATATTTACAAAGGAATAAAGCAACACAGAGTAAGGTAAAGAGCGAGTGGGTTACACTTTAACATATATTGATGAGGTCTCATTGAGAAAGGAATGGTTAAGAAAATACGTGAGGGAGACAAATGCTATGGTCTAAATGTTGTGTCCCACACCCAAATCCATAGGTTGGAATCCTAACTTCCAAGGTGATGATATTGAAAGGTGGGGTCTTGGAGCCATGGTTAGGTTATGAAGAACAGGCCACATGAATGGGCTTGTTGCCCCTATAAAAGAGGCTCAAGGAAGCTCATTCAACACTTCTACCCTGTGAGGACCAACTGAGAAGGCATCATGCATGACTCGTGAACTAGGCCCTCACCAGACACGAAAACGCTCGACAGCTTGATGTTGGACATCTCAGCCTCCAGAGCTGTGGGATATACATTTCTATTGTTCATGAGACTCCCTCTTGGGGATTTGATTATTGTAGCCTGAACAGATCTGTTGTCGCCTACAAGAGAGTCACCCATAGAGATCACAGAGGGAAAGGCTCCTGACAGAGCTCAGCACTTACAGGAAGACCAGGAGCAGAGCACGTGTGTGACTATAATCCAGTAGAATAATCTACTGGACTATTCCAAGAATTAAAAGAGAGCAAGGACGTTGAAACTCCTGTGACGTACCCAAGGGGATGCACTGCCCAACTCCTCTTTTGAGGAAAGACTTGCCATTCTATGTGAATAAATTGTCAGCAAACAGCACCAGCTGTCAGCTCTTTCCGGTGTGCTTCAGTGACAGAGTTCCTCATCCAACATCATGGCCTCCCCAGGGTGGCCTGTGCTGGGAGCTGGGCTAGGAAGGCCCAGCCATTCTGGCTCTGTGAGGGGAGCAATGACGGGCAGTGCTAGCTTCAGAGTTTCCTGTCATGGACTCTGTCTCAGGTCAGCTTTTTCCTCTGTCCAAGGTCAGCTTTTTCCTCTGTCCAGTCCCACTTCCTCCCCTCCCCTTCCTTTCCTGAGATCCCTACTATGACCAATCTGAGCTAATGTTGGTTTGACTTACTGCAATGTGGATTAGTTCTAAAATTTCAGGATTTTAGGAGGAAGAATTGCACAGTAGGAAGATCATAGCCTTTAAATTGCAGCTCTTGTCATTAATTATGTGCTCTTTGACATGTATCTTAAACTCTTTGGTTCTTAATTATCTCATTTAGAAAATAGGGCTTATAATTTTAACTTGCATGAATTTTGTGTTAAATTACAAAATAAGTATATAAAGTTCTGTGAATGTTTTACACACAAGTATTGGTCGGAGCATAATCATTATAATTTATTCATCTACTATTATTTAAAGATCACTATTATTCAATGATCCTAGACTAGGTACATGCTGTGATTGCTATTTTGAAATTTTTATATACTGCTTTAACATACATGGAAGAAAGGTGGAAGAATCTATGCAGAATGAATTTTACAAATTGAACTTATCCATGTAATCAAAACTCAGTCAAGAGGCAGGATATTGTGGGTGGGGATACAGCTTAGAGGCCTCTCTTGTCCTGAGCCCTGGGTTGGACTCTATCACCAACCAAAAGAGAAGGAAAGAAAGAAAGGGAGAAATTGTGGTTTTGATTTACATTCCCTGAAAACTGATAAAATTAGAAATCTTTAATTTGCTTGACCTTTTATATTCTCTTTGATAATATTTTGCCCATTTTTCTTTCTGGTTTATTGTATTTTTCGTAATGTTTTTAGGACATATTTCATCTATAAGTTCTCTATTTAATTTATGAATTAGAAATGACTTTCTTTCCATAGTTTGTCTAATGTCTCTCTTAACAGTGTCTTTTGTGGAATACTAGATCTGAATCTTAATATGGTACATTTACTTACTAAATAGGATTATGTTTTTAATATCTTATTTGAGAAAGGTTTGCTTATGCTAATGTAATGAATTGTTTTTCTATATTTTCTTCTAAAAGCCTTAGCATTTTATTTTTTACATTAAAATTAGTAATCCCTCTGAAATTGACATTGTTATGTGACATCATGTAGGGGTCAAGAATTAACAATGTGCACATCCTACTGGTCCCCTTAATGAGAAAGTATTTTCCCTATTGTACTGCACTGGGGAAATGAATGAATCAGTGGTTCACACAGGTCTGTTTCTTGTCCCATCTCTTCAAATTCTTTTCTATCTTGTTCCAATACATTACATTAATTACAATTATATTTGGCACTGTATCTCTCTCTCTCTCTCTCTCTCTCTCTCTCTCTCTCTCTCTCTCTCTTTTGCTTTTCAAAAAACTGCTTTAGCTATTTCTGGTTTTTGGCATTTTTATGTAAATAAAAAAATTGCTGAAATTTTTGTTTGGACTGCATGAATTCTTTATAGCATTTTGTAAAGTTTTAGAAACCGATTATTTCCATACAAAGGTAGAATCTAAGCTTTTCAAAACAAGTCTTTAATTTCACTTAAAATATTACAAATATTCTAGTTCAGTCATGCACATTTTCCATTTTATTTATTCATGAATTCAATGTTTTGATGCTATCATAAATCGTACAGGTTTACAAAATTTCCATTTTCTATTTGTTCACTGGTAGTTCATAGAAACAGAACTATTTTTTGCGGGGGGGTACCAGGGAGCGAACTCAGGTCCTTGCGCTTGCGCAGCAGGCAGAGAAACCACTGAGCTAAATCCCCGGCCCAGAAACAGAACTATTTTTATAAGTTGGTTTTAATGATTTTCATACTGAGTACTTTATAATAACTCATTATTAATTATAATAGTCAGCCTGTGGATTCTTTTGGTTATTCTGCTTACAAAATCATGTTTTCTGCAAGTAATAAAAGTTATATTTCTGCCTTTCCAATTGATATTCCTTTTAAAGATCATTTTTGATGACCCATAGCACAGTTTATGAGTAAAAAAAAATGTATCTATCTATCCATTTATCTCTCTCTATATATTAGAAGATATATTAAAAAATTTAGAAAAATAATCTGAAGTTATTAAAGAACGTTCACAAATTTCTCAGCTTTGGTTTTCCACCTTGCCTACATTCATGGTTTCCTTTCCTTTTTGAGCAGAAAGCAGAGTCATTCATTAGTATTACTTGGAGGGTGTCCAATGATGTCCTAGTCCATCTTTCCTCATCCAGAGACCTAAAAGAAAATCATCACAGCAGAGCACAGGCACCATTAAGTATTCCAGGAATTTCCTATGTTGACCAGTGTGGACTTGGCTTCCACTTTTGTTGTTTTCTTTTATTTAACTGGCAAATACTTTCAGTACACTGTTGAATATAAATGGTGAGAGAGTACATGCTTGACTCTCAATCTTATGGAAAAGGATTCAATATTTAATCAGTAATTTTGATTTTCCTGTAAGATCTTTGAGATGAAGGAAGGTCTTTTTTGTTTCTATTTTGGTAAAGATTTTGATTATAGGAGGAGGTTGAATTCAATTAAATTATTTTTGTAGACACATTTGAACTTGATAATATATTTTATTATTCTTTATTCTACTAATACGATACATTATGTTTTTTTTCACATGACACTCTAGTTATTTATGACACTCTAGTTATTTTAAAAATAAACTCATTTAGTCATGATGCATTTTATATAGTTTTACCATTTGCTATTATGTTTATGATTAGTTCATCTATATTCATGAGATAAATAGATTGATATTTTTCCTATTTGCAATGCTCTCTTTAGGTTTGATAACATGATTATGCTCCCACCACTAGAATAGCTGGTAGACATTTTCTCTTTTTCTCCTCTGGAAATGACTTTTTTAAAAAAATCACTATTATTTCCTTCTTAAATATACAGAAGAATCAACAATATTTGCTACCTGGATCTTGTTTTAAGAGAAAAAGTATGAAAATTGATTCATTCTTTAAAAAATTTATTTTGTCCAAATTACCTGCTGGTATAAAACGACAATATAATTTGTAGTATCTCCAGGATTTGCAATGATTTCTGTTTAAATTCTTGATATTAGATTTTTTACCTTATAATTCTATCAGCTTTGGTAGAATCTGTCAATTTTATTAGTCTTTTCAAGACAAACTTTTAGATGTTGATTTTTGTATTTCACGTTTTAAAACTGACATTAATTTATGATTGCATTTTTCATATCTTCTTTCTTTTTCTTTCGGTTTAATTTACTTTTTGTGTTTCAGTTCCTTGGAATTAAAGTAATCACTGACTTTTAGACTTTTAAAATTTCTAATAGACAATTTTTTTCTTGACAGCAGTTTGTTGCACTTCACATGTTTTGCTATATGGTATTTTCTTTGTCATTTAGTTTAAAATATTTTTAATTTATTTGATTTTTGTTTTAACTGTGGATTATTTAAAAGTCTAAAATTTAATCTCTAGGAGTGAGATTCTTTAGTTATGTTTTTATTACTGATTTCTAGCTCATTTCCACTATAGTCAGAGAACATGCTTTGAATGATTTAAATGCCTAAGTATTTGTTGATTTTCTTCTAAAGGGTGACATTTGGTCCATCTTGGTATCTGTTCCACATGATCATGAATAGATACAAATTTTTTGTAGTTGAGTCTACTGTTCTCTATATGTCAGATCAATTTTGTTAAATGTGTCATTCAAATTGATTATATTTTTCTGATTTAAATTTTTTTTATTTCTAGCAGGTACTGAAAGAATTATGTCAAGACCTACAAATTTTCCCAATTAGGTTTTAGTTGTTGTTTTGAGATAGTATATGGTATGTTTTTTCTCCAAGTTTCTTTTTTATTGAAACCTACAATTTTTCTTCATTTTAATTTAGGCTTTCTGTGTTGTAATAGTTAAAGTGTGCCTCTGGTAAAGTAGCCCATAGTTGATTTTTATTTGATCTGACACCTAACATTTAGTTAATCATGAAGTTTAACAATGGATAAACTCAATAAAATGAGGATAAAACCTACTATTTTATTATTTTTTATTCATTATCCATCTGTTTTATGCTCTTGTTCTTCATTTTTATCAAGACATTTCAAATATTTTTATTATTCTGTTTTTCTCTTGTTACATATATATATATACTTTTAGTTTTAAATATTTTTTGTTACCCTGGAGATTTTAATATACATCCTTACCTTGTGGAAGACTAATATCAATCTTTATTTTAAACTTTTTTCAGATATTTCTAAAATATCTGAACTATATTGTCCATTCACATCACTTGCATTATTTTGTCATTACATTAAATATTTTTAATTCTGTAAGTTATAAAAGGTATTGTTTTTGCAATCAATATCTTTTTTATGTTTCCTCACATATTTACTTTTTCCATGATGCTTCATTTTTTCCTTCATTGCCACTTGTTTTCTAGGAAAATTTTCCTTCTTTCAAAGAAAGCCTGGGGCCAGGGATTTAGCTCAGTGGTTTTGCTGCCTGCTGGGCAAGCTCAAGGACCCGAGTTCGATCCCCGGTACCAAAAAATAAATAAATAAAAGAAACCCTTGTCTGTTGGCAAGAAATTATCTCAATGAAAAATATTTTTCTTTTTTTTTGAAGGATTTGTTTGATTTGGAATTACAGGTTAGCAGTAATTTTCTTTCATCACTCAGATGTCATTTCATTGCCTTCTCTTTGAAGACACTTTTGCTGTGGAGAACTTGATTACCATCGAAATCAATTAATATTGTCTGCTTTAAAGATTTCTTTTTTACTTATAGGCTTAGAAGTTTCAACAAGCTCAACCTAGGTATGGTTTTCTTTGTATTTCTTCTACTTGGTATGTACTGGGCCTTTTGATTCTATAGATTTATGTTTTTAAAATTTCTAGGTTATTATTTCTGCAGTGATGTTTCTACATCATTCTTTTTATAACTTTCTTACACTCTAATTTCATAAATATTGTACTTTTTATTTGCTCAATATTTCTGTAGGCCCTCTTCAGTTATCATTTTTTTCTCCCTGTGCTTCAGTTTAGATATTTTCAATTTGTCTTGAATTTCCTATTTTGTCTCTGCCATGTCCAAACTTCCGTTGAACCTATTGAGTTGTTTATGTTTATTTTAGTCATGGAATGCTCATTTATAATTTTTAATAACGTCTGGTTATGACTCTTGATTTTTTATCACTTTCCCTTTGTTTTCTTCACTGTCTTGAACGTGGAAGTTATTCTTTTCAGCTTGGTGCAGTGTGGCCAACCTGTGGGTCTGCTTCATCTTGCTGTGCCTATCAGTACGATGGCATTGTCTCTTAATGTGCCAGTGCTCAGAGTCCTTATAATAAGACTGAATTTTCTCCATGAAGCTATATAAGACCTTAAATGATTTATCCTTGAAAAATCTTTAAATGGCTTCTGGTTGAAATAGTTATTGAACACTCTCCTTCAAGGTACTGGCAGGGATTTATGGGACTACAGAGGCATGGGACATGATCTTGGCATTTGTAGATATTACAATCAAATTAAGGAGAGAAAACAATACACATACAACAGTTATCCAATGATTAAAGTGTTGAAATGTGTGACAAGAACTAGAATAATAGTTTGTAACTGTAAATCTTAACTGTCAACCTATTGGATTAAGAATCGGCTAGAAGATTAGTAAGGCATACTGTTGGGTATGTCTGGGATGGGGGAGATTCCAGAAATGCCTGACATGTAGGCCAGCAAACTGAGGGGCAGGACCTACCCTGATTGTAGGTGGTACCATCCTATTGCTGGGGTTGCAGCCCTGATAGAATGAAAGAGGAAGAAGGAATAATTCAGCCTGCATTTGAAAAGCTCCATTCTACTTGAACCAATGTGTCTTTTACTACTGCCATCACCTGTGAACCTTAAACTCCAGCTTCTTCAGCCTTTCCATGCAGACTCAACCAGCAGCTCTCCAGGGAGCTTCCAGTAGTGCCAGTCTCAGCCTGGCACTGCATCTTGATTCTTCTTGTTCTGCAGCTTCCAGCTTCTTAGACTGAAGAGCTACTGGATTCTCTGGGTGTCCAGCATGCAGACAACAATTACAGACTCTTCCCACTCTGATCCTGTAAACTTTAATTTCTGTTGCATATTTATACATATATAATCAATAGAAATATATATAATATATTCAATAGAAAATGATATGCTTCTATTGATTCTGTTGCTCTTGAGAACCCCAATTATATATTCAAATGGAAGAGACTTTAGTGTGGACTGTAGTAATAGTGGTCACAGTAGTAAACATGAGAGAGAACTCAGTTTTATAATATCTGACAGTATAACTTGAGTTGAACTATACTGAGAATAAATTTTCCTTTATTTTATCTAGACTAGTTCGATCTCTTATCAGACTGGAATGGTTGCTGATGACATTTGGATCTTCAACATTTCTAAAATGCACTTCTAATTTTTAGATTTGTAATATTGATGTTAATTTTGAATCCATCTTGGGACTCCAGGCCCCTGTGGTTCTGTCTTTTTCCATGTCTGTCACTAGCTCTCTGTCTTTATGTGTCTGCCTTTTTTGAACTGGAATGTGATTAAATTAATTGGTTTAAAAATACACTGTGTGTCATGCTGTGAATATTGGGTTTAAATACAATTGCAGTAGGTTGAACTAATTAATTAATTGGGCTTTATTTTACAAGCTTGGAGTTAAGGATGCTTGAACATAATATGTAAATTTATGCAGAATGTGCAAATTAGAATTTTGATTCAAGCATCCTGTCACTTAGGATAAAAATATTGGATGTAGAATATATGATATCAGCTGGATTTACTCATCCTATGGGTTATTGTCTCCTAAGCATCTCTTAAATCAGGGCTGGTCTGGGTAGGGCTGGTTCATGGAAAGATGGTCTTAGAAAGAGAACATGAAAAATTCTAAGACTGTATATCTCAAAATTCATATATTTCAAATATCAAAAGATAGGAGAAAAGGTATCAGTGATATGAAAGCTTTTTGGAGTTGGCTTTAAAGACCTGTTTATAACTTAATTAATTGTTTGTCTTTTATTACTCTGTGCTGGGGTGAACTTCAATTTTACTTGTTCATTCAATTACCTTTTATTGAGTGCATCCAGTACTTGTGATACTTGTGATACTGTGTCCAGTACTTGTGATAGATTGGTAGATTAATAGAATGCCATTGCTCTTCACCAGGGGCCCATGATTGAAGGGTAATCTTGTGTACATATGGCATTTTGATGCATTGGGATAATAATGCTAACAAATACCAGGGTTGCTGTCAGTTCTGACTAGAAGCTGTGTTCCACGCATTCCTAGAAGATAATTTTCTAGTTATCAATAAAGAGACCTTGGACTGGGGATTTAGCTCAGTGGTGCCACCGCCTGCCTCGCAAGTGCAAGGTACTGAGTTCGGTACTGAGTTCGATCCCCGGTACCAAAAGACAAACAAACAAACAAACAAAAATGAGACCTTTACTTGATTAGTCAAGAATACATTCAGTAACATGTAATAGGAAATCTAAAATCAGTGGTTGAAATAAATAGTTTCTTTTTTTCATATTTTAGAAAACAGTGATATGGTAGTTATAAGCATTAGAATATGGTACAATAATATTAGGGTCATGACTTTAAGATTCCCTTAGCTTTTTATCTTCATGCATCAAGATAGCAGCTTCATCATCTGCTACAATTCTGCTTTACAGTGGAAATAATGAAGGAAGAAAAACAAAGGGCCTCTTGTTTTTAACAATTTTGCATTTTTATTCAGTAAGAAAAGTGTTTGTCTGTCATTCATATTTCCCATTATATTTATTAGGCAGTGCCAGGATGCAGATGTCAAGAGGAATGCTACTACTGTGAATGATGATCAGGTAGGGTTTATTTCTTCGGGCTGATGGAGCTACTCTCCTAGGTCAAGATCTTCCTATGAATACTATTTGCATTTTTGGAAAACCAGAGTAAAAGAAGGATAGGATGACTTTTATAGAAGGAGAGGACTATGTCTGCCACAACATTCACCTCTGAAAGAACTATTAATAGACATAACATCATAACCCAAACTACAGTTCTTTTGTTGTTTTTTTTTGGTACCGGGGATTGGACTCGGGTCCTTGCGCTTGCGCAGCAGGCGATGAAACCACTGAGCTAAATCCCTGGCCCTCAAGCTACAGTTCTTAACATCCCCTTTCTTTGTTTTTCTTATTCTATAGCTTCCTTAGCTTCAAATACATCTTCCAAATCCTTTCTCTTTATCCCTTATATGCAGACTCCCACCAAAACCCAACCCTTTCTTTGCTGAGACCAGAGTTGCTCTCTCTTGGCAATTGTCAAAAGTGTTTCTCTTTCTTTTATTCACACTGTTATTGGATATATTCACATTATCTTTTCTTCCACCAGGTAATTGTAAATACTACCTTCTCAGAAGGCTCATTTGGTATTTCCACCCAAGGAAGCACCCTGGAGAAATATCCTTATTTCCTCATCTCTGACAGTCTTTCTAGAGAAATTCAGTGTATTAGTTCAATTCTGCGCAAGGAATAACCAGGAGCTGTCTGATTAACTATCAGGAACTAATCAAAAGCTATGTTTCTTCCTCAGAAAGGGATAAGAACAGAAGGTAAAGTTCTAGGAAAAACAAGAAATACACATGAATAAATAATTTTTTTTCTTGTTACATGATAAAGATGTCTGAATGAATACTAATTAGACAGAATAGAGATACAATGACAAAGGTACTAACCTACGGGGTAAGGACTGAAATGAACTCCAGAGAGTATGACAATATGAATAAACACATTTTCAGTCAAGACAGGAAGAAAAGTGTGGGATAGAATACAGTGCAACGGTTTTCATAGAAATTTTTCTCCAAATTTGTCTTCCTCTTCTTCTCTACTGCCTTTAATTCCAACCACTCAATATTTCTGGCTTTATTTTTTTAGTCCCCTAATTTTTTCTCAATTTAGATATCTTTTCTTGATGAAAACATAAAGCAATTAGATTTCATATTACATATCTCTTTGGTTACCTTATATCCGTTTTTAATTGTAATTTCTTATGTTAAAGGTTTTTGTAGGAAAAGACAGAATCATTATATAATATACCTGTATTTTCCACTTTGAATGATATCCCCTCTTAATGAATGAACTGCATTAACTTCCTTTGGGCTGTTGAAAGTGTTGTGTCTTCTTGTCTATCATGCCAGTTAAGGGTCAATTTTGTAAGAATTTCTTTTTTTTTTTTGGTACCGGGAATCGAACTCCAGACCTTGCGCTTGTGAGGCAGGTGGCAACACCACCGAGCTAAATCCCTGGTCTCTTGTAGGAATTTTTTTTTTTTTTTAGTTCTTTTATTGGTACATTTTAGGTATACAATTCGTTCACATTTATCATTGGGTGCTTGTACCTGTATATGATATATCTTGGTTCTTATTTTTTTCCCCATTACCTGTGTGCCCTTCACCCCTCCACCCTTCCCTATTTACATAGATTTCATTTCCATTTTTCTTTCTTTTCTCATAGCTTTTCCTTTCCTTCTTTTCCTTTCCCCTTCCCCTCCCTTCATTCCTTCATCTTTGGACCTTTTTTCCTATTTCAAATTATCAGTTATTCATTTTAGTCATTTTAACCCTTGTTTACAC
Source organism: Heterocephalus glaber (assembly GCF_053883595.1). Classification (NCBI taxonomy): domain Eukaryota; kingdom Metazoa; phylum Chordata; class Mammalia; order Rodentia; family Bathyergidae; genus Heterocephalus; species Heterocephalus glaber. Next base: position 52,000,482 of record NW_028258142.1, on the reverse strand, counting down.
TATCAGTTTCTCACACTAGAGAAACTATTCGGTATTTACACATGTGTGTCCTATTTATTTCACTTAATTTTTAACTGAATTTTATTACAATCTGCTTTTAATGATGTCTACATTGACAAATCTTAAATGGGACTTAATAATTTTGTTCATGTGTATGATCATAAAAAAAATTACTAAAATTATAATAAATAAATGGAGTGATTTGGATTTAATATAATGATATCAGAAAAACTTTTCTCTCACTTACCCCCCCCCCCCCATGTAGACTAAATATTTCTTGCTCACAGGGGAAGCATCAGAGGTATCACTTAAAAAAGTCCACTGTTCATCTTCCAAATAAAGAGCAGTATCTTTCTAGTAATTAAGGTATTCAGTTAGGGTTCTAATTGAAACTCTGAACTCTTACCTCAGCTTACTACAACTTCGGGCCTGGAAACATAGAATGCTTTCTAACTATGGTTCTTCCTGTACCTAAGGTTGAGTGTAGGTGTAAATAGGAGCAAGAGAAGGGGATGTCCTTAGAAAGTGCAGTTGGATTCAGCATCAAGACCTTCCAGTTTTCTTTGCCATTGTTCATGTTCAGAGATTTCTATGATGGGCAGCTCCAAATGAATATCTCCAAAAATGTGACTTATATCTCCTATCTTGTTTGCTGTTGCTGCATCATACCTCAGCCTGGGTCAGTCACATAGATTCTTTGTTGAGGTTTCCTGAAAGAAGAAAAAATATACACTTGGTCTCTGACCCAGTTTGCTAGCACAGAGTTCTTAAAGCCTTTGGACTCTCCAAAGATGCGATTGGTGTCTGAGGGCTCCTGGATAGCCTCAGGGTGAAGGCTGGTTGCCAGGGGAACCAATCTTGGGATTAGAGGATTTCACCCTTCAGCCTCATCTCTGCCCTCAGGGAGGGGAAAGGTTTGGAGATTAAATTAGTCACTAATGCCAGTAATTTAACCAATCATGCTCATGGAGTGAGACCTCCATAAAAACAAAAAAGAAAAGGGTTTATAGGGTTTGGAGTTTGGTGAACATGTGGAGATGCTGGGAGTGTGGAGAGGGCCTGGAAACTGTGGGCCTCTTCTTCTCCCATACCTTGGCTTATGCATCTCTTCCATCCGGGTATTCCTCAAGTGTATCCTTGTAGTAAAACCAACAATGTAGTAAATATTGTGCTTCTGCGAGTTCTGTAAGCCTTTTTTTTTTTTTTTTTTTTTAACAAATTACAGAACCTGAGTAGGGAGCTATAGGCACCTCCACGTTATTGTTGGATGGTCAGAAGTACAAGGGACCTGGACTTGAAACTGGCATCTGAAATGGGTACAGTCCTGTGGGACTGAGCCCTTTAATATGCAGGATCTGATGCAGACTGTGGTTAGAGAATATCAGATTGGATTAAATTGCAGGGCTTCCATATGATGTTCACACAACTGGAGAATTGTTGAAAGTGAGAAAAATCTCCACACACGTAGTATCATGAGTTAGAGATTAGAATTTAGGGAAAAACTGTTTGTTTCTCCTACATAAGTGTCAAAGCCCTTCCAATATTTTACTTAGCTCTTTGAAAAAAATGTTCTTAAATATCCTTGCCTTGCCATCCATATAAATGTAGTTTGGATCTTGTGCAACCTTCCATCTTCTTTGGTCAAGTGAGTGACATTGGCAGTACACCATTTTATAATTATCAATCTTGTGTCATCTTCCAATATTCAGCTACTCTTGGATTACAAAGAACACATACTTAAGACATCTTCCTAAAAGTTCTTTTTTAAATCTCAAATTGAAGCAAAAACACTTCTCTCACTTGTTCACACCCCTTTGATAGTTCACTCCAAAGAATTAATTCTCTGCTGCAGGAAGTTGGATGAGGAACATAATGAAATTTCCTTGGCATGGTTGGCATGGGAGGCTTGGCACTGTGCATTAGAATAGTGCAGCTCTTTTCAGTTTTGGTCTAAGCTTCCAGGCCACAAGTAAATCTGAAAGAAGGTGAATGGCTTTTGGACATTCTGCATATTTGTGTGTTTTTGCTAGACATTATTCTGACATTGGAGGTACAAGTTGAATAAGCCTTGCTTTATGCTTCTTAGGAATCTATGTTTTACTTAGCTGAGACAGACATCTAAGCAGAAGTAAAATACAAATCCAATCAGAGCTGAATTGTTGAATATTGGATAGTTTATGGTTCCACTTTAAACATTCTTGGCTCATGTCTTGCTTTGACTAATGCCATATTAGTCAGTTCTGTGGAGGCTTTGACCAACTTTGTGCAGATCCAACTCTGCAGAGCCCCCTGGAAAAACACACCATAACCCTCTCTGGATTTCTCTGCTGCTACTGGTGCCCAATGTCCTCAGGAACCTGTTTGATGAAGGACTGTGCTCAACTGAAGGTGGGGGGGCTGAATCCTAGGGGTACCTCAATCGCTCTCAGATCTTTGTCTCATTCTTGCACATTACATGAGGGCTACGGTTACACAGTAACAAAGTTGTACTTAGCAATAAAGTTGTACTGAGAATCTAAATTTTTCCAGGAACATACTATCTATTGTACCCTTTGTGAGGAGATTATATACGTAGCATAAAAATGCTCAAGTAGTTTCATAGAACCTTTTTTTTTTTTGGTACCGGGGATCAAACTGAGGACCTTGCACTTGCGAGGCAGGTAGCAAAACCACTGAGCTAAATCTCCGGCCCTCATAGAACCTTTTTTAAAAGAAATTCTAAATTAATTTTTGCAAATTGAGGCAATAAATGTATTCTCTTACAATATTAGCATTGTGCTATATACTACTTGCGATTCCTTGAGAAATACTGATCTAACACAAATATGTGGCTATCACTGAGATAACCTCTGGTAAGAGAAAAGTTTGTAATTTATGTAATCCATCTAATTTTATTGGAAAGAAAAAATATGTACTCTCAGTACTTAAATATCAACAGAATATAGAAAAGGTCATTTTCAAATTAGTAATTAGTAACTGTAGAGTTCAAACTAGCAATAAATAATTTCAGGCCTCTAGGATGGGGGAAGCATTCATTATTAATTAGAGGTAAGTTCTGTAATTTTATTTATACCTTGTAGGGGAGGATCCTCTCAATGTACATAGCATTTTCTTAGATTATTCATCTGAGATGAGGGCATTAGTTTGTTTTCTGTGGCAAATAAAACAAAACAAAGATTAACAATGTTAGTTATTAATTAGATTTCAGTGCTTTAAATTCAATCTCCATTTTTCCATTTTCTAGGCTGTTATGTAATGGCAAGTAGGAAACAATAAAGCCTGTGTTTCACCACCAAGACTAGTGAGTGACTCAAGGTATTATTCTAACAACAGTAAACACAGAATTTTTAGGATGGTACTACAACCCATGAATCCATTTACTTAGTGAATTCCTTTCTAGTATAACTTTAGAGCTCCAATTTATTTATATGTAGATAATTCCACTGTCATGGGGGAATCACCAAAGATACGGTACCCTGCTCCTTCAAAAAAAGATGTGTTCTCATTTGCTAATACTTCCTATCAAGTAACTATGTAATTAGTTTATTGTCACAGTTCCTTTGGAAAATTTAATTCATTCTTGCTGCCCCAATGTTTTTTCTATTGAGTTTGCTGGTACACTTAGGTATACTTCATGATCACATTCATCCTTGAGAACTTGTACCTGTACATGATGCATCTTGATTCCGATTTTTGTCTATTCCCCTGCCCTCCCTTCAATCTCTCCACACCCCTATGTACATAAGCTTTGTTTCCATTTTTTCCTTCTTACCTTCACTTTGTTTCTTTCCCTTTTTTTCCCTGCCCCACCCCAGTTCCCCTTCCCCTTTGAATATTTTCTTCCTATTTCACAATATCTATTATACATTTTGGTCCTCATTTACATTTTCAGTTTCTCACACCAGAGAAATTTCTATTTTTACACATGTGTGTACTATTTACTTCACTTATGATATGGCCTCAAGTTGTATCCGTTTAGCTATACATGTCTCAAGTTTATCTTTCTTTATGGCTGAATAGTTCCCCAGTATGTGTGTGTGTGTGTGTGTGTGTGTGTGTGTGTATATATATATATCCCCCCACATCTTTTGTATCCACTCACCAGTTGGTGGGCTTTTGGGCTGTTTCCAAGATTTAGCTATCAAAAACTGTGCTGTAAACATGGGTGCTCATATGTCACTGCGGTTCGATGCTTTTAATTTTGGGGGGAACATACCTAGCAGGTGACTAGCTGGGTCACTCCCACCAACAATGGAGAAGGGTTCCTTTCTCTCCACACCCCAACCAGCATTTGTTATTGGTTGATTTCTTGATAGCAGCCACTCTTTCTGGGGTGAGGGGGAATCTCAGTGTTGTTTTCATCTGCATCTCTAGAATGACCAGTGATGTTGAACATTTTTTCATATGGTTATTTGCTGCAAAGCTTTTAATATTAATGAAATCCAGTTTCAACTTTTCTTGACTCGTGCCTTTGCTGTTTTAACTAAGAAGTTATTAACACACCAAAGATTATATAGATTTTTTTCCCCAATGCTAAATTCTAGGACTTCTATATTTATCTTTTTACATTTAGGGTTATGACCCATTTTGAGATAACTTTTGTTAAGAATATAAGATCTGTGGGTAGTCATTTTCTTATATGTGGTTGTTAAGTTGTTCCAATACCATTTATTTGAAAAGATTATGTTTGCTGCATTGTATGACTTTTGCCTTAGTAAAGTATGTGAGCGAGGGGTCTGGTGGGCCTTGTCTTGAAAATGCATTTGCCTAGTTTTATTGTGTATTAAAGTTGGTTCTCTGACTTTGTTCTCTTTCCACCTTGTGTTGGCTATTCTGGGTCATTTGCTTGATAAATGTTAGAATATTTTGTCAATATCTGCAGAATAATTTGCTTCAGTTTTCACTGTGATTGCATTGAATTTATAAATAATACTGAGAAGAACTGCTATTTTTTTATTATTAAATTCTTTTATAGGTACATTGTAGGTATACAACACAATTACATTTCTCACTGGGAATTGTACCTTTACATAATGCATCTTGGTTCTTATTTTTTCCCCATTCCTAGCCCTCCATTCACCCCCTCCACCCTTCTCTATTTACAAAGGTTTTATTTCCATTTTTTCCATTTCTCATCATTTTTCCTTTCCCTTTTTTCCTTTCCCCTGCCCCTCCCACTACCCCTACCCCTTTGGACCTTTTCTTCCTATTTTACATTATCGATTATTCATTCTAATCATTGGTACATTTTAGGTATACAATATAATGACATTCATCATTGGAAATTTGCACCTTTACATAATCTCTCTTGGTTCTTATTTTTCACCCTTGCCCAGCCCTCCCTTCAACCCCTCCAGTCCTCCCTATTTACAAAGATTTTGTTCCTATTTTTCCACTTTCTCATATTGATCCCATTCCCTTCTATCCTTTCCCTTAGCCCTCCCACTTCCTTCCCCTTTGCCCCTTTTCTTCCTATTTCACGTTACCTATTATACATTTAGTCCTCATTTACACTTTCAGTTTCTCACATCAGAGAAACTATTCGGTATTTATTTATGTGTGTCCTATTTATTTCACTTAAGAGTATCACCTCAATGTGCATCCACTTAGCTATAAATGTCTCTAACTTTTCATTTTTTATGGCTGAGTAGTACTCCATTTTATAAAAAAAAACACATTTTCTTTATCCAGTCTCCAGTTGATGGGCATTTGGGCTGTTTCCAAGTTTTAGCTATTACAAACTGTGCTGCTATGAACATGGGTGCACATATATCACTGTGGTATGATTCTTTTAATTCTTTGGGGAAGATCCCCAGCAATGGAATAGCGGGGTCAAATGAGACTTCCAGTCCTAGTTCTTTGAGGTATCTCCATACTGATTTCCACAGTGGTTGCACCAGTCTACACTCCCACTAGCAGTGGAGCAGGGTTCCTCTTTCCCCACAGCCCCACCAGCATTTGTTATTGGTTGATTTCATGATTAGCAGCCGTTCTTTCTGGAGTGAAGTGGAATCTCAGCATTGTTTTCATTTACATCTCTCGAATGACCAGTGATGTTGAACATATTTTCATGTATTTATTTGCTATTCCTACTTCCTTGTCTGAGAAATGTCTGTTCATTTCAGATGCTCATTTTTGGATTGGGTCTTTACATTTGGGAGGTCTGATCTTTTTAAGTTCTTCATAGATTCAAGATAATAGACCTTTGTCTGAGGAAGAGCTGGTGAAAATTTTTTCCCACATTGTAGGTTGTCTCTTCACACTGCTGGTGGTTTTTCTTGCTGTGCAGAAGCCTTTTAATAAGAAGAGATCCCACTTGTTGATTGTTTGTGCTAGTTCATGGGCAACTGAGGTTTTGTTTATAAAATCTTTTCCTACACCGATGTCTTCAAGGGTTCTACTTAAACTCTGTTCCATCTGGTTTAGAGTTTCTATTTTAATATTTAGATCTTTAATCCATTTTGATTTTAGTTTAGTGCATGGTGAGAGATATAGGTCTAGTTTTAATCTTTGGCAAGTTGAAGCTCAATTTTTCCAGCACCATTTATTAAAGAGGCTATCTTTCCTCTAGTGAGGGTGTTTGGCTCTTTTATCGAAGATGAGATGGCTGAGTGTGTCTGGCGTTGTTTCTGCATCTTCTAATCTGTTCCACTGGTCCTCAAGTCTGTTTCTTTGCCAGTACCATGCTGTTTTTATCACAGTAGCTTTGTAGAATAGTTGCAGGTTGGGGATGTGATACCCCCTGCTGTGTCTCTGATACCTAGAATTGGTTTTGCTATTCTGGGTCTCTTCTTGTTCCAAATGAATTTTTGCATTGTTTTCTCAAGGTCTATGAAGTATGCTGCTGGGATCTCAGTTGGAATTGCATTAAATTTATATAGCAGTTTTGGAAGTATGGCCATTTTCACTCTATTAATCCCTCCTACCCAGGAGCAGGGGATGTCTGTCCATTTTCTGATATCATCTTCAATCTCTCTTTTCAGAGTGCCATAGTTTTCAGAGAAGAGGTCTTTGATTTCTTTTGTTAGGTTGATTTCTAGGTATTTCAGTTTCTTGGATGCTATTGTGAAAGGAATTACTTTCCCTATTTCTCTCTCAGTGAGTCTGTCATTGGTATAGAGGGAAGCTATTGATTTTTGTGTGTTGACCTTGTAACCAGCTACTTGGCTGAATTTGGTTATTAAGTCTAGAAGACTTTTGGTGGAGAAGAACTGCTATTTTTAAAATATGGAATCTTGCTATCTAGGAACACAGAACATTTCCCCATTTACTTGGTTTGTTGATTTCTTTCTTTAGGGTTATGTACTTTCCTCATATATATTTTATACATATTTCCTTAGATTTACACCTAAGAATTTCTTTTTGGATGTACTAATATAAACAGTATTATGCCTTTAATTGCAAATTCCATTTATTCCTTGCTGTTGTATAAAAAAAGTGACTGTTGTCTGTTAACCTTATATCCTATAACCTTGCTATAATCATTTCTTAGTTCTGGGAATTTTTTGTTGATTATTTTGGATTTTCTACATAGATGATCATGATACCTGTGAAAAATTCTATTACTTTTGTTTTGCATATCCTTTTATTGGTACATTTTAAGTGTACAATACAATGACATTCATCATTGGAGATATGGATCTTTACATAATCTCTCTTGGTTTTATTTTTTCCCCCTTCCCCTGTCCTCTCTTCAACCCCTCCATCCCTCCCTATTTAAAAAGACTTTGTTTCCTTTTTTTCATTTTCTCATATTAATTCCATTCCCTTCTGTCTTTCTCCTTCCCCTCCTACTTCCCCTTCCCCTTTGCCCCTTTTCTTCCTATTTCACATTATCTATTACACATTTTTTTTTTATTTCCAGGAACACATTTATTCATCATCATCTCTTCAGGAGTAGAATAAATTGGAGCACCGGGTAGTGAATACAATTTGCAAATAGGCAATATAAGTAGGGAGAAAATTAATATGTATTCCTTAATACTCTAAAAGGAAAGGAAGAACATTAATAGCCATTTCCTTGCAGATATAACTTTGAAAATGTTATTTCTGATCCATCAGCATGGGGCTCCACATGAGGAAAATGGTTACAACATGATAAGAAGCGATTAGATGTGAAATGGCATCTCTCAGGGCTCCTCCCGGTGTCCTTGTCTTGTTTTTAGAGACAGACAGGAAGAGTTCTATTTGCAGTCACTTACTGGTGACATTGGGTGAGTCTCTTGTCTTCTCTAGGCTTCAATTTCCTTCATTAGTAGTTGGAATACATGATTTCTAAAGCAGTGAGTTTGGATATCCACAAATCCAAGTTACTTGAAAAATAATACAATACGCTGTTTATTGAGCATACTGCCAACTTCCACATTTTTTAGTAGGAGGGTGGCAGGAGGCCTCCCCCAACTTCCAAGTGGTAGAAACCCTCCATGTTTCTGGAAAGATGGCTTCACTGGAAATGCAGTTGAGCAGGTTTTCTGGGCCCTGTTCCCCTTTCCTGTCCTTCAAGTCAGGGCTAACTTGTCCTGAACTAAGCTGAAGACTCACAGCATTCTGAAAGTTCCTGGAAAACTAGGAAATAAGATTTGTTTCTCATCGCTGTTCTTGGGATTTGTTAAAATAATGCTAAGAGATTAACAGGTAGTAGTTTCCATGTTAATTTTTTTTTTCTCTGTCCCTTCTACGCCAATCTCCTTTCTTATTTGTAATCAAAAAAGTAGCATATGGCTGTTACAAAAATTACAAAAAACAGAATGAAAAGCACAAGCCCCTTTTTCACTCCCCTGTTCCTCAAAACCCATTCCCTTCCCCGTTCTGCTGTTATCATTTTTTTTGTATTAAATTCTTTTACTGGTACATTGTAGGTATACAACACAATTACATTTCTCATTGGGAATTGTACCTTTACATAATGCATCTTGGTTCTTATTTTATCCCCATTCCTAGCCCTCCCTTCACCCCCTCCACCCTTCCCTATTTATAAAGACTTTATTTCCATTTTTTCCATTTCTCATCATTTTTTCCTTTCCCTTCTTTCCTTTCCACTGTGCCTCCCACTACTCCTACTCCTTTGGACCTTTTCTTCCTATTTTACATTATCGATTATTCATTCTAATAATTGGTACATTTTAGGTATACAATATAATGACATTCATCATTGGAAATTTGCACCTTTACATAATCTCTCTTGGTTCTTATTTTTCACCCTTGCTCAGCCCTCCCTTCAACCCCTCCAGCCCTCCCTATTTACAAAAATTTTGTCCTTATTTTTCCATTTTCTCATATTAATCCCATTCCCTTCTATCCTTTCCCTTAGCCCTCCCACTTCCTTCCCCTTTGCCCCTTTTCTTCCTATTTCACATTACCTATTATACATTTAGTCCTTATTTACACTTTCAGTTTCTTACACCAGAGAAACTATTACACATTTTAGTCCTTATTTACACTTTCAATTTCTCACAGTTGAGAAACTATTCAATATTTACACATGTGTGCACTATTTATTTCACTTAAGAGTATCGCCTCAATATGTATCCATTTAGCAATAAATGTCTCTAATTTCTGTTTTTTGATGGCTGAGTAGTACTGTACACCATTTTATAAAAACCCCCACATTTTCTTTATCCAGTCTCCAGTTGATGGGCATTTGGGTTGTTTCCAAGTTTTAGCTATTCCAAACTGTGCTGCTATGAACATGGATGCACATATATCACTGTGGTATGATTCTTTTAATTCGTTGGAGAAGTTACCCAGCAGGGGAATAGATGGGTCAAATGGGACTTTGAGTCCTAGTTCTTTGAGGTATCTCCATACTGATTTCCACAGTGGTTGCACCAGTCTACACTCCCACTAGCAGTGGAGCAGGGTTCCTCTTTCCCCACAGCCCTGTCAGCATTTGTTATTGGTTGATTTCATGATAGCAACCATTCTTTGTGGAGTGAGGTGGAATCTCAGCTTTGTTTTCATTTGTGTCTCTCGAATGACCAGTGATGTTGAACATATTTTCATATGTTTATTTGCTATTTCTACTTCTTTGTGTGAGAAATGTCTGTTCATTTCAGATGCTCATCTTTGGATTGGGTCTTTCAATTTGGGAGGTCTGATTTTTTTTAAAGTTCTTCATAGATTCTAAATAGTAGACCTTTGTCTGAGGGACTGCTGATGAAAATTTTTTCCCATATTGTGGGTTGTTTCTTCACACTGCTGGTAGTTTCTCTTGCTGTGCAGAAGCTTTTTAATAAGAAGAGATTCCACTTGTTGATTGTTTGTGCTAGTACATGGGCAACTGAGGTTTTGTTCATAAAATCTTTTCCTACTCCAATGTCTTCAAGAATTCTACCTACCCTCTGTTCCAGCCGGTTCAGTGTTTCTGTTTTAATATTTAGATCTTTAATCCATTTCGATTTTAGTTTAGTGCATGGTGAGAGACATAGGCCTAGTTTTAGTCTTTGGCAAGTTGAAACCCAATTTTTCCAGCACCACTTATTAAAGAGGCTATCTTTCCTCCAGTGAGGGTGTTTGGCTCCTTTGTCAAAGATGAGATGGCTGAGTGTGTCTGGAGTTGTTTCTGCATCTTCTAATCTGTTCCACTGGTCCTCAAGTCTGTTTCTTTGCCAGTACCATACTGTTTTTATCACTGTAGCTTTGTAGAATAGTTGCAGGTTGGGGATGTGATACCCCCTGCTGTGTCTCTGATACCTAGAATTGCTTTTGCTATTCTGGGTCTCTTCTTGTTCCAAATGAATTTTTGCATTGTTTTCTCAAGGTCTATGAAGTATGCTGCTGGGATCTCAGTTGGAATTGTATTAAATCTATATAGCAGTTTTGGAAGTATGGCCGTTTTCACTCTATTAATCCTTCCTACCCAGGAGCAGGGGATGTCTGTCCATTTTCTGATATCATCTTCAATCTCTCTTTTCAGAGTGCCATAGTTTTCAGAGAAGAGGTCTTTGATTTCTTTTGTTAGGTTGATTTCTAGGTATTTTAGTTTTATGGATGCTATTGTGAAAGGAATTGTTTGCCCTATTTCTCTCTCAGTGAGTCTGTTGTTCGTGTAGAGGAAAGCTATTGATTTTTGTGTGTTGACCTTGTATCCAGCTACTTGACTGAATTTGGTTATTAAGTCTAGAAGACTTTTGGTGGAGTTCTTGGCGTCTTTGATATAGAGTATCACATCATCTGCAAATAATGACAATTTGACTTCTTCATTTCCTATCTTTATTCCTTTTATTTCTTTTTCTTGTCTAATTGCCATGGCTAGTGTTTCCAGAACTATATTGAAGAAGAGTGGTGATAGTGGACATCGTTGTCTTGTTCCTGATTTTAGTGTGAAGGATTTCAGTTTTTGACCATTTAGTATGATATTGGCTGTTGGTTTTTCATGGATGGCTTTTATCAGATTGAAGTAGAGACCATCTATTCTGTTATTTTGTAGGGTTTTTATTATAACTGTGTATTGGATTTTGTCAAATGCTTTTTTCTGTATCTATTGAGATGATCATATGGTTTTTGTCCCTGGCTCTATTGATATAGTGTATTCATTGATTGATTTGCATAGGTTGAACCATCCCTGCATCCCTGGGATCAATCCCACTTGGTTAGGGTGTATGATCTTCTTGATGATATTCTGCATTCTATTTGCCAGTATCTTAGTAAGGATTTTTGGATCTATGTTCATTAGTGAGATTGACCTATAGTTCTCTTTTTTATTTGGGTCTTTCTCTGCTTTGGGGATCAAGGTGATGCTTGCTTCCAGGAATGAATTTGGAAGTATTACTTCCCTTTCAATTTCATTGAAGAATGTAAACAGTAGTGGCAGCAGTTCCTCTCTAAATGTCTCGTAGAATTCAGCAGTGAAGCCATCAGGACCCAGGCTTTTCTTGATTGGTAAATTTTTAATACATTTTTAATTTCATTGATTGATATTAGGTTGTTTAGCATTTTTAGGTCTTCTTCATTCAACTTTGGTAATTCATATATGTCTAGGAATCTGTCTGTTTCTTCTGTGTTTTCCATCTTATTGGCATATAGATTCTCAAAGTAGGTATTGATGATCCTCTGGATTTCTGCTGGGTCTCTTGTCATTTCACCCTTTTCATTCCTAATTGCACAGATTTGGGCCTTTTCTTTCCTTTTTCTGATAAGGTTGGCTAAAGGTTTGTCAATTTTGTTGATTCTTTCGAAGAACCAACTCTAGGCTTCATTGATTTTTTGTATTGTTTTCTTAGTCTCCATTGCATTGATTTCTGCTCTGATCTTTATAATTTCCTCCCTTGTATGAGCTTTGGGGTTGTCCTGCTCTTTTCTTTCTAGAAGCTTGAGGTTGAGCATCAGGTTGTTTAATTGGGCTTGCTCTGTTTTCCTAATATGAGTATACACTGCTATGAATTTCTCTCGTAAGACTGCTTTCATTGTGTCCCATAGATTCCAATATGTTGTATTGTCAATGTCATTTAATTAAAGGAACTGTCTGATTTCTTCTTTAATTTCCTCTGTGACCCATTTGTTATTCAGAAGTATTTTGTTCCATTTCCATGTGTTTATGAAGTTTTTTCAGTTTCTTTTGCTATTGGTCTCCAATTTCATTGCACTATGGTCTGATAATATAGAGGGGATAACTTTAATTCCTTTTCACTTACCTAAACATGTTCTATGAGTGAGTATGTGGTCTATTTTGGAGAATGACCCATGTGCAGCTGAAAAGAATGTGCATTCTGATTTTGTGTGGTGAACCACTCTGTAAACATCTGTTAAGTTTATTTGTTCAAGAGTTTGATTGAGTTCTTGTATTTCATTGCTTGTTTTTTGTCTGGTTGATCTATCTATTTGTGAAAATGGAGTACTGAGGTCCCTCACTACTATTGTATTAATGCTTATATGGTTTTTCATGTCTGTTAGTATTTGTTTTATATAGTTGGGTGCACTACTGTTTGGTGCATAGATATTTATGACTGTCATCTCTTCCTCTTGGATTGTTCCCTTTACAAGGATATAGATTCCTTCTTTGTCTCTCTTAATCAGTGTGGGTTTGAAATCCACTTGGTCTGCAAAGAGGATAGCTACTCCTGCTTTTTTTTGGGTTCCTGTCACATGGATTATTGTTTTCCACCCTTTAACTTTCAGTCTTTGAATTTCTTTTTGAATTAAGTGTTTTTTGTATGCAGCACATTGTTGGATTTTGCATCTTGTCCCATTCTGCCATTCTATTTCTTTTGATTGGTGAGTTGAGATCATTAACATGGATGGTTATAACTGATATGGACTGAATTATCATTGTCATGACTTTTTATTTTTGTTTGATTTTCCTCCTTTGCTTTTAATTTCTTGTCATACCTGGTAAATTCATTCTGCTGGGCTTCCTGGTGTTGTGATCCTCTTTGTCTTTCCTATGATTTTGTCTAAAATTTTTGGAGTACTGGTTTGGTATTTATGAAGTTCCTAAGGTGCTCTTTGTCATGAAAGTATCTTATTTCACTATCAATTTTGAAAGATAATTTTGCAGAGTACATCAATCTGGGTTGGAGGTTGTTTTCCTTTAGGGCTTGAAACACCTCACTCCAAGCTCTTCTTTCCTTGAGGATATGCATTGAGAAGTCTGCTGTGATTCTGATGAGCTTTCCTTTGTATGTGATTTGTTTCTTTTCTCTAACTGCTTGTAGAATTTTGTTCTGTTGGGTTTCTGGAATCCTAACTATTATATGACTATGTGTAGATTTTTTTTTTGATCAAGGCTAGCTGGAGTCCTATATGCCTCACTTATCTGTATGTCAAGTTCTTTTCCCCTCCTTGGGAAGTTTTCTGCCATCGCTTCTGTGAACAGTTTTTTAATGTCATCTGCACTCTCTCCTGTTTCTTCCTTGACTCCAATCAGTCTTATGTTATTCTTCTTTGCATTGTCTAGCAGCTGCTGGATTGATTTCTCATGGTCCCTTACAATTTTGAAGAAGTATTTCTTTTCCTGGTCACTAATTGCAATCTTATCTTCTATATCTGAAATTCTGTCTTCACATTGGCTCATTCTGCTGCATAGACTTTCAGTGGAGTTTTGAATCTCCTGGAAATCTGTTTGCATCTGTTTTATGGATTCAATTTGTTTCCCATGTTGGCATTTCATCATGTTCCTCAGCTCCTCTGTTTTTTTATTTGTGTCCTCTCTAGATTTATTAATCATGTCTCCCACTATGGGCATAATCTTTGATGTTATGTGAGAAATTATTTCTAATTTCTTTTTTTCCAGATCCTCTTTCATTGCTAGTTCAGGGAGTCCAGCTGGTTGAGTATCAGAGTGGTCCATCTTGTTTCCCTTTGGAGTTGCTGTAGGTGATCTGGAAGTCTGGTTCTGAGGCTTGTTTATGTGTCTTCTTATTTCATCGGTGGTCAGGTGGGGGTGTGTTCCTGGCTCCCACAGGGCTCACCTCCTCTGGGCTGGGAGCTGTGTCACTCCTACCTGGAAGCCTCCTCCATGCTGGGATCCATGGCACACCTACCTGGAAGCCTCGTACTGGCTGGGGGCTGTGGCACGCTGATCTGGACATCTCCTCTGGGCTGGGAGCCACGGCATGCCGACCTGGAAGCCTCCTTTGTGCTGGGAGCACTCAAAGTTAAATTAATGGAGGAAAGCTTTATTTTAGCTCAGCTTTTGGTTCGTAGTCAGCTCTCTCCAATACAGGGCAGCATAGAGGAGAAATCCACAGTAAGGTAGGCAGGAAGGCAGAAAGCAGCAAGAAGCAGCAGTGAAAAATTTTATTTCTTAACCTCCCACTCTGTGTATTTTATTTCATTTTCTAGTCTTAAGATACTAAAAAGAAATTGTGAGAAGGAACATCTTTAACTGATTTTCATTAATTTTTTGCCTCTCAAAGAAAGTAGTCTAGATATACCTAACCACTCTGTGTGTATAAGTTAATGAGAATTCAGAGATTAGTTGAGTGTGCAATGGGAGCCGAAATTTCCTGGGGGAAGGGATCTATTACATTTGGATAAGGTGATGATAGCAAATGAGATATTGCAGGTTAAGGAAGCCATGCAAGAAGGGTGTGAAGTACAATTGAGCAAAAAAGGCACATTAAATGGGAAGGAGGCCAGTGTAACTGAAGTGCAGGCTGCTTATTTTAGACTTCTATGTATGAGATCAAAGTGGGAGGCAGATTAAGGAGGGCCAGAGGTCACAGTTAGATTGACTCATGGGTGTATGTGTTAATGTCTTATGCATTGGAGAGACATTGGAGGTTGATTGAATCTTAAAGTGGCTTGGTAAAATGTTATTTTTGGAAGTTTAATACCTGCATGTCCATTGAACATGAGAGCCCTTTATGCTCCTAATCTAATTTGAAATATGTAGGTTAGGGCAGTAGTCTTCAGGATAGGGTGTGACTATCCTTGGGGTTCCATGGAACACTTTCAAGGTGATTGTTCTAAGGAGCCTGAAATCTTTAAATTTATTTGTACCAGGCTGATATCCCAAGTATTATTACGCATAAAGAAGAGCTTAATCAGGTTGATACTTGATTTCTGGTTTTAGATACAGTTCAATTTCTGATGTATAACATAGAGGGATTATAAATAATTGAGTAGCATTACTATGGAAAAAATAAGACTTTTATTCTCAACTACTTATTATTTGAACAAGATTGCTATGTGCTTACTTTTATATGAAAGAAAAACAATAGAATTGTTTTAAGACTAATTAATATATATTTATATTATTCAGATACACAAACTAATCTAAAAATTTCCATCTAGTACCTTAAGATTTAAATGTTTGTTAATATTGTACAGTGTATGTTCACTAAAGATTTACCAAAATATCAAAAGTATTTGATTAATTATATAGTGCTTATTAAGATATTAATTTAACAAAAATATTTATGATCTTATATTTCTGGAAAATGGAAATATATGGGTGGGTTATTAACAAAACACACCCTGTCACACACTCTCCCCTTTAGTTTTGTTATTCCTAAAAGTCACAATATCAGAGTAAATTATTTTGCATTTACCTACAGAATGCATGATTAAAAATATACATTTTACCAGGACAAATTAAGCATGAATTCTTCTACTTATCCTTCAAAGGGGTGTCTTTTAAGGAGTTTGATTCTGAGCAATGCAGAAAAGAAATTGTCATTGGTGAAAGAGAAGAACAAAATAAAACAAAACAAGGAGAGCAAAAGGAGGGAGAAAAGGTTCTACTTTTCTTTTTTCTTCTTTGATGCCAATAACAATCTTAATCTGGTGAAGGACAAGAGTGTTACATTAATAATTACAATAGAGTATTCTTATGTTTTTCACACAGCTATTTATAAAATCCTGCAACCTGAAGTAAGATCTATGAAAAGCCAATACTGCTAGATGTAGAAGTCTTCACAAAGAAAGTACTACCTGAGTTTAGATTGAACTGAATGTTTATGTTACTAATACATTGAAGTCCTAGTCCCCAGTATGTGAGTATATGGAGATGGAACCTTTGGGAAGTTATTACAGTTAATTAAGGTCATAAGGTGATGAGGTTAGTGGCCTTGTACAAAGGAAAGAGAGCTCACTCTGTGTGCCTGCATTGAGGAAAGGACACGTGCACAGACAGCAAGAAGGTAGCTGTCTTTTTTTTTTTTCTTAAATTCCTTTATTGGTACATTGTAAGTATACAACACAATTACATTTCTCATTGGGAATTGTACCTTTACATGATGCATCTTGGTTCTTATTTTTTCCCCATTCCTAGCTGTCCCTTCACCCCCTCCACTCTTTCCTATTTACAAAGACTTTATTTCCATTTTTTCCATTTCTCAGCATTTTTCCTTTCCCTTCTTTCCTTTCTGCTGCCCCTCCCACTACCTCTACCCCTTTGGACCTTTTCTTCCTATTTTGCATTATCGATTATTCATTCTAATCATTGGTACATTTTAGGTATACAATATGATGATATTCATCATTGGAAATTTGCACCTTTACATAATCTCTCTTGGTTCTTATTTTTCACCCTTTCCCAGCCCTCCCTTCAACCCCTCCATTCCTCCCTATTTACAAAGATTTTCTTCCTATTTTTCCGTTTTCTCATATTAATTCCATTTTCTTTCCTTTCCCCTAGCCCTCCCACTTCCTTCCCCTTTGCCCTTTTCTTCCTATTTCACTTTAGAAGGTAGCTGTCTTAATCCAGGGAGGGAGCCTTTGCCGGAACCTGAGCCTGCTGCCATCTTGGTTTTGGATTTCTTGACTCCAGAACCATGAGAAAATAAATGTCTGCTGTGTAAGTCACTCAGTCTGTGGTATTTTGTTGTGGTGGTCTAAGCTGACTGGGGCAGAGTCAAGCTTTGAAGAATTCACAGGAGTTCTCTCAAAGACTGTATGCTGGATGTCATCCATTTGGCCCTGGGGATTTGCTCCTCACACTTCTCCATCATGTTTTCTGCTCCGTGAAACTGACCTGTATGGGACATATCTACAGGTCTCCCTGGTGCTCTAACTTCAGGTTAGTGAGGCCTGAAAAATGTGAGAGACAGGGCAGAGTGCAGCTAGAGTTTTCACTCTACTGTTTCCACCGCCACAGGGCTATCTCTGGCTGGCTGTGTGTCTTTGTTTTTTTTGTTTTCTTTGGTACCGGGGATCGAACTCCAGTCCTTGTGCTTGAGCAGCAGGCAGTGAAACCACTGAGCTAAATCCCCAGCCCATTGGCTGTGTGTCTTAATTAAAGGTCATTGCTTCCTTCCAGGTTATAGCTCTCCAGTACTCTCTATATCTGGCTTCTAGTTCCTGTTCTCGTTCTTTGTCGGTCAAGTCTAGGGATGGTAACACTTGCCATCCCACCAGCAGCCCCAGGGTGCTATATTATCTCTTTTAGTTTATCTACAACCTACCCACACATGTGCAAATAGTCCCTCGACCTCACTCAAAGCATCCTACTTTCAATATGCTATCTGTTGCCTGCTGAGACCCTGGCTGATTAAGATTATAAATTGTGGAAGAATATATCTGTCAA
Source organism: Heterocephalus glaber (assembly GCF_053883595.1). NCBI lineage: Eukaryota > Metazoa > Chordata > Mammalia > Rodentia > Bathyergidae > Heterocephalus > Heterocephalus glaber. Next base: position 51,982,514 of record NW_028258142.1, on the reverse strand, counting down.
ACTCATCCAATAAATGTTCGCTATTTTTACTACTGCACTGTGATAATATTTTGAAATGTAAGTAATATTTTTTCTTCAAATACTGCCCATTATCACTTTACTATTCCCAATTAGGGCAGGTAGGTTGCTGATTTCACTGCTTTATTGAAAGGTTTCTTTACAGCCAGAGCTGCAGAAAGAGAAAAAGCAATATTGGGGTGTGAAATGAATAGATGCTGAAAGACTGAAATTGTAGAATAAATTCTGTTACATCAGACTAGACAAAGTTAAGGAGGATTTACAGTCTCCTTTGGTGGATCCCGCAGGAAGGACACTGTATTTCCTTCATCCTCAAAAGGAGGAGTTAAGCTGGGGTAGGAAAGGGAAGACAGAACTTCTGTCAAGGGAGCAGGGTGCACACACTGACAGGATTAAGGTCAGAGAGAAGATGTGACCCCAGAGAAGAAAGCACCCCCGGGGATTCTAAGAAGACATGTCAGAGACTCTCACAGTTCCAGAGTGATGCAAGAGCACAGCAAATATCCAAGGGTCCATGACAGGTATGCAGAGCGCAAGGAGAATTTCCGGTGTTGTCTGATGGATGCTTAAGAGCTGGACGAAAAAAACAGTAGCCTTACCAGTGGATGGAAGCGTAGACTGATTAATATCCCTGACTAGCAGCTGCCCCTTCCCAGTACCATGCCGCTATGAGAGAGTCACAGAACATAGACACAGCCCAAGGGACATGGTAAAGGAGGGTTCCTGAATTGATTGATGGCAAGTTTTATCTTGCAGAAGAAGGAACTCATATTAGAAAATTAATTTTATTTATAATAAAACAAAACAGGTTTTTTTGTGTGCTGTGTGCTCAAAATTGTGGGCACTATACTGTACTTATGATGCATTCCTATTATCATTCCTATTATTAATGAAATGAGCAAAGATAGAGAGTTCTCCAGTAGAAGCAATAATGTTATAAGGCAAAGCAGTAGAGAACTTAGACTGTGTCCAGTTGGATGAGGAAAAAGTAGAAGATTAGGTAGTGCTGCAAGTACAGTATCATCTTATGAATGATGATGAATATTTTTCAAGTATTTCTGTGTGGGAGTCCCTCTGCTTATCCATACAAATTCATCATTGCATTCAATGCTCCCAGAAATCTTCATTTTATAGAAGCTAAGTGCTTAAGTCACTGCTATGTTTTGGATATAGTTTGTCCCCCAAAGTTTTTGTTGCTGGAGGTTTTGTCTCCAATGAGGTGGTGTTGAGATATTGGAACCTTTGGAGTTGGTGTCTACTGGAAGGTATTTTGGCCCTGGAGGTTCTATCCTCATGAATTCTGTTTCATAGGAGTGGGTCAGGCCTGGGAGGAGTGTATTACTTCTCGCAAGAGTGGGTTGTTATAGTGAGCATGTATCTGCTCTCCAGTTTCTGGCTTTCTGTCTCACCACCTAGTTTCTCTTTTCCACACATTCCTGCCATGATGCCATCTACCACGAGACCCTCATACAGCCAAGTAGGTTCCACATCCATGCTCTTGAACCCCTAGCATGGTGAGCTAAATAAATCTCTTTTCTGTAAAGTCTCTAACCTCTGGGGAACTTTGTTATAACAGCATGAAATGGACTACAGCAGTCACAGAATCAGAAAGTGGTGGAGCTCTGGTATAGGTTCAGGAAGGTGAACCTCTAAAGCTGCAGCCTGCAGTTATTTCATTAGAGTCAGAATTTCATTAAGGAGACTAAAGAAAGGAGATTTAGAAAGTTGGGCTAATGGTGAGTATGGTGCATTGAAAAAATAGTCCTAATGGTGTGGAGGAGAAAATCAGAGATGCAGGACTGGAGGCAGGAAGACCACTCAAGAGGCTTTTCCATGGACCCAGTAAGGAGTTGAAAGTCATGAAAAGTCACAGATGAAGGGAGTGGCAGAAGGAGTAGACAGTATGTGGCAGTACAAAGGGACTGTTGGGAGGTGTTGCAACTAAAGATGATGATGAAGACTATTCCTATGTTTCTGGCATATATAACTGCAGGGGAAACAGGATTGTATTTGTTAATAATAATTATGAAAAATGTGTAAATATATTATCTGATAGATATAGACAAGGAAGGAATCACCTACCTAGGTTTAAAAGAATAGGTGAGCTTTGAACTGAGACTTAGAGAACACGTAGAATTGGGACACCTAGTGTTGGGAGAGTGCAAGGACCCAGGTAAGAACAGTGGGGATGGGGGGATAGATTTGTCAAAGATTTATTTCTTGGTGCTGTGGCTTGTGTCTAGATGTCTCCCCAAAGCCTCATGCCGTCATAGGTGGGGCTTTTTCAGAGGTGGTTGGATCTAGAGTGTGTGATGCTGGGATTGATTGAATGATTCTCTGTGCAATGGTAAGATCAAGTGTACTAGGATTAAAGGTGTGAGTGCGACCTGCCCTAAGTTGCTGGGATAAGATGTAAGGAACAGAAAGAGCTATGGTTGGCCCTCTTGCTTGCTTTGCTACCTTCTTCCACCAAGAACTTTTTCTCTTCTGCAATGTCTGTCTGCCATGCCACCCTGTTTTGGAGCCAGCTGATTATAGACTGAAACCTCTACAAACCGTGAGCTAAATAAATCTTTCCCCCTTTAACTTTGGGTGTCTGGTATTTTGTCTCAGCAATGAGAGAAAAGTAAGACACTTTGGTATGCTTAAAGTAGTTTTATTCAAATACACTTTGTATTACAATGTATATATTTATCTAAACTTAATGGTATTTAAAAAATATATACTATTATAAAGTTTGTCAAAGAGACACTGCCTATAAGAAAACATGTGACAAAAAGTTACAAGGTGCATGTATGGCTTCACTGGTTTATGTAACAGTGGTTGGTTAGTTCTCAATGACTTCATAATTATGCTTAACAAGTGTGAACTCATACCTAAAGCCATAGTGAAATAGGGTGTGTGAGCTTTCTGCCACTGTGACAAAATACCTCAGAAAATCAACTTAAAGCAACCACTGTGGAAATCAGTATGGAGATACCTCAAAGAACTAGGACCGGAAGTCCCATTTGACCCCACTATTCCACTGCTGGGGATCTTCCCCAAAGAATTAAAAGAATCATACCACAGTGATATATGTGCACCCATGTTCATAGCAGCACAGTTTGTAATAGCTAAAACTTGGAAACAGCCCAAATGCCCATCAACTGGAGACTGGATAAAGAAAATGTGTTTTTTTTTTTATAAAATGGAGTACTACTCAGCCATAAAAAATGAAAAGTTAGAGACATTTATAGCTAAGTGGATGCACATTGAGGTGATACTCTTAAGTGAAATAAATAGGACACACATGAATAAATACCGAATAGTTTCTCTGATGTGAGAAACTGAAAGTGTAAATAAGGACTAAATGTATAATAGGTAATGTGAAATAGGAAGAAAAGGGGCAAAGGGGAAGGAAGTGGGAGGGCTAGGGGAAAGGATAGAAGGGAATGGGATTAATAAGAGCAAATTGAAAAATAGGAACAAAATCTTTGTAAATAGGGAGGACTGGAGGGGTTGAAGGGAGGGCTGGGCAAGAGGGAAAAATAAAAACCAAGAGAGACTATGTAAAGGTGCAAATTTCCAATGATGAGTGTCATTATATTGTATACCTAAAATGTACCAATGATTAGAATGAATAATCAAAAATGTAAAATAGGAAGAAAAGGTCCAAAGGGGTAGGGGTAGTGGGAGGGGCAGGGGAAAGGAAAAAAGGGAAAGGAAAAATGCTGAGAAATGGAAAAAATGGAAATAAAGTCTTTGTAAATAGGGAAGGGTGGAGGGGGTGAAGGGATGGCTAGGAATGGGGAAAAAATAAGAACCAAGATGCATTATGTAAAGGTACAATTCCCAGTGAGAAATGTAATTGTGTTGTATACCTACAATGTACCAATAAAAGAATTTAATTAAAAAAAAGTAGGAAAGACTCATTTCGACTCACAGTTTTATGGTTTCAGAGTTTTCAGTCCAAAATTGGCTGTCTCCATTGTTTGCAGGCTTGTGAGAAAGACTGAACATCATGGTGAGGAGCACATGGTGGAGCAAAGCTGGTCAGTTCATGTTGAGTGGAGGAGAGAGAGAGAGAGAGGGAGGGAGATACTTCATGGGTATGACCCCAACGACTTCCTCCAACTAGGTTTCATATTCTAAAGTTTCCATCATCTCCAAATACCCCATTTAGATATGACTCTACCAGTGGATTTATCCATGAATGAAATCAGAGTCCTCATGATGCATTTACCTTTAAGGGTCCCCTCTGAACACTACTGCACTGGGCCTCAAGCCTTCAACAGATGAGATTCTAGGGGATGTTTCAGACCCAAATCGTAACACAGGGCTTCTTCTTAGAAACATAATATAAATATGTATCAGTCATTATAGTAGTTCATAGTTCTCTCTGTCTTACTCCCTCTCTTTTTCTCTCCCTCTCTATCTCTTTGATGTTCTTTCTTAGAGGTAGCTTCTGGGAAACATTAATGAATAAACCCGGGTGTGTGAACATTATTTGTTCCTATAATACCAGCAGCAGTAATAGAACTTTCATTTACCATGTATTCTGTGTCAAACACTGTGTTCTTGACTTTATATATTTTGTCTTGATCCTCCCAACTTCCTTGGAAACTAAGCATTATCACCATTAGGGGGAGGAGAATATTGAGAATCAGACATGTTATTACTTGTTGGTAGGCACTGAAGTTGGACTTCAGATCCTGATTTTTCCAAAGCAAAATGCTAAATTTTTCCTTCTACAGTACATTATCTCTGTATTGATAAACTGGTGCATGTCTTCAATAAGATGAAATTGAGATACATTTGTCACAAAAGTGTGAATCTGAATTTTTTAATGGTTCTGTAACATTTTCTGGTTTTGAGAAAGAGAACTCTGTGATAGAATAACGTATAGGCAGTATTTTTATATTTCTCTTTCCCAAGGCAGAAGGATATCACACATCTGCTAATACAGGGGGGGAAAAAGCTCAAAAAATAGAAAGAAATGGGAGCACAGAGGAGATATAGATTGCTCACCTCCATCTGCCCCGACTGTGCCAGCAGGAGGGTTTAGCCCCAAATTCGTTTTGAACTCTGTGTTGTGTCACATGAAAGAAGCCGTGTGTCTTCTTATTTACTTAGGTTTCTAAAAGAAGTGGACTATTTGATTATTCTAGAAATTTATAGAAATTTCATAGCATCCAGGATGAGCATTTCCAAAGAAGCAAAGATACAAAAACAAAGGGATCTTCATTATGTCTTAGCCAACAAATTCTACAATCCAACTGAACAGTTCTGAATTCCAAGCTCTAGCTTTGAATTTTGACACACCTGGAAACCATTTGTTCTCTACTATATAAAAGGACCCATTTCAAACAATTTAGGTGCAATGTATGACTTTAGGTTTAGCTTGTAAGAATCTGTTACAGCTTGAACAATAAAGCATTGAATTGTGTTCTCTTTCCTAAAAGAAAAGAAATAGGTGTAGATCTAAAAGAAATAGGTGTGAGTCTAAAAGAAATAGTTGTAGATCTCTTACATTTGGTTTATCATAAAAAGACTGATGCAACTACCATTGTACCGCACCAATGAAAAGGAGCTAATTAGTTGTATTTTGATGGATTTTCCTCATGATACTTGCAATATTGCTTACATGGTAGGGACTACTTGAAGTATTGGGTGGCAATATTCAGCTTCTTGGATCACCCTGAAGAGGCGCTAGAGGAGAGTGAGTGAGAGTTACTTTCAGGAGATAGAAGGTATAGAAAAGAGAGCTGAGGTTCTAACCAGGGAGTCCAAAAGCTTTCTTCTCTATTCCTTGGACACTCACATTTAAATAATTTACATATGCCCTCTTCACATGCTGTCATTCCACTATTCTATGATTCTATTTGAGGTCATTTTGCCTAACACATTAAGGGTTTTTAAAAAGTGAAATATAATAGAAAAAGAAATCTTTACATCACCCAACAAATTTATTTTACAAAATGTTGGTAGTAATATAAGTGCACATTTTAAGCCTTTTTTCCCTCAAAGTTTTGACTGATATTTTCCTGCAAGACTTTATTTTCATAAATGGGACTCTTGTCTTTTTGTAGTTACAATAAAAAGACAAGCTGACATATGGTCACATTTATTGTGATAGGAACCCAATGAAGAGATTCATTTTGAGTTTACTAAACAGAGACAGGGAGGAAAGAACAGAAGACTTTCAGAATTCATAGCTTTGATGGTAGAGGCTAGCAAGGTCACAGGGAAATTATTAATCTGTCTTCACACCAATGTTGAGGTAGTATAGTTAATTAACTTGATATTTAGACACAAGTCTCCTTCATATTTAAAGCCCTACATGTTAGAACATAGGAGCGTGCACTATGCCTAAACTCAATAGGGGAATTGGTAGTCTGTCTTGTTTTGGAGAATGACAGACTTGAAAAAAACTTCTCTCTGTACTACTTACACTGCATTAGCATTGCCATTTCAAAGTATGCATTCAAGTATTTGTAAATTTGCCTGGTATTAAATTTTCCTGTCTTCTGTTAATTTGACCAATATTAATTCTTCATATGGTGCACAAGAAAGAAGCACGTATTTCCTATGGTAAGAAGCATTAGAGAAGTTGTCTATCCATTTCTTATACAATAATGAGAAAGAAACTCAAGCTGACTAAAATATGTCTATTGGATATATTATGTGACAAAGATCAATAGAAAGGGATTTTAAAGATTAAGGTGTAGTTTTGGTGTTAAAAATTGAAAGTATTGACTATTTCCTGCTAATGAACCCAATGTATCTTTCTTAAAATGACAACTAGACACTATATGGAACAAAGAGACTTCAGTAAATATTTTTAAAAGTTTTCTGTTGGTGGCAGTATAATTTTTATATGCGAGAAGAAGGAAAAAGTTCAGTTAGAATTAATCTAAAGGTATCTGGGATACACTTGCTAAATAGTTGAAATTGAAATGTAGATATTTATAATAAAGGATTGATTTGAAATAGTCTTAATTTGACAAGTAAATATGTGGGGCTGAATGACAATAAATACAGATTTGATTTTTGATTTGAACTGACTGAGAGAGACAGATATTTTGCTCTTCTTGGTCTCTCTTTCATTTTTCCAGCTTTTGAATCAGTTAATACTTAATATTCTTTTCACTCACTCTGTTGTTGTGGCCTGAGAGGCTGGTAGAATTTGGCCGCCTGAAACTATTGATGCATAATACATTATATGGAATAATATTCTCACTGTCCTTTGAGGCTTGTGTTTCATTATCAGTGGAGTACTTTGATAGCATTAGCTTCTTGAATGCTGCATACGCTGCACGTGGCTTATACATCTCCTTGTATATTTACAAAGGTAGTTAGGCTCCATCTTCCAATAATAAAGGCAGAGTCTTACATGAAATCAAATTATATTTATTCTATTAAAATTTATGTCAAGTTATGTTTACTTTTCATCAGTTAGTCAAACTACATATAGCCATTTATATAGTATAGATGATTTTAGATTAGATAAGCTGAATCACAAATATCTGCCTCTCTTTATTCTACACATATACGTGGGGGATGTATTTTTTCAAAGAATAATACTAGTTGTCACCTCTGTCTAATGAATGAATGCCATTTCCATACTACTGTTAATGTCAAGTCCCGTGCATGAGATGCTGATTACATACAAAATGTTACTCAACAACAATAGATCAAAAATTTTAGCGGAAACTGTTAAAGTGGAAGAAATTTTATAAAAATGATATAAGAAGAAATCAGAAATTGTCATAAACTTAAGAAATGCAAAGTTGGCAAGAGGAAATCAGTAAATTAAGGATAACATAATTTAAATGACCAAAAATTGGGTCAACAACATAGTATAGTGTTTTTGTGGTGAGTAAAAATGAGCATTTCATCACATATATTGTGAGTTCATCACAGGAACATGTTTTTAGGTTTTTTACAGATTATACTGATGGCTTTGTGTTCATCTGCCTACTCTTTTACATATGGCTTAAAAAATTTCTGCATTTTTTTCCCTCACTGATCGCTTTGTCAGAGGGCTGCAGTTAAGGAATAACATGAAATAAATGTTTCTTGAGGCACAGAAATTCTTTAATGGTAAACAAGTCACTTACACTTATCTCCACAAGTGAAGAGATCAAGGTAGTAGAAATCAAGCCCCAATTTGGAGTATCTGGAATTCGCCTTCTAGGAAGCCAGTGACTAAATGAAATAGATTTTTTATATTACAAAGAGAAAATAGACATATAATCATGAATACATCTTTTATTCATTCCTTCCTCCTTATTTTTGTATATATTTTCACAATTTAGTGATGTCTTTTATGTCAGGCATCTAGGTAGGATATTAGAGTTTGTAGTATGAATTTAAAAAAAAAAGTTTGCTTTTGGATATAGCAATGAACCAAAAAGGAAATTTTAAATTGATTCATGGATGCATAATGGTTTTTTCCTGTGCAACCTCATTGAAAGTGTCCAACAATCAGACGGTCTAAGTAGGATTACTATCTGGGTAGGAGTGGAAGAAACATGTATTTTACATTGCTATTTGCTTTTGAATGTGTGTGTAAAAAATCTGAGAAAGTATGTGCCATGTTCCCACCCTCTATTGGAAGAGTCTCTGCCATTATCTGCCCATGATAATGGGTTGCCCATAATTAAGTTGCAAAATTTAACTTTGCTTTACAGAGTTCTTGATAGGACTTCAAATGTTAAAAATGTATTTTGCTCTGTAGAAACAAGCACTCATAAAAACTGATTTATTTGTGAAAATCACTTTTAAAGCTATAATCTCTATGCGTATTTTCAGACCCAGACTCAAAATATGTCACATCATCATCATTGGAGAGAATTTTTAACATCCTGGCTCTGTGTTCTCTCAGAGACAATTCTTGTTGTCAAATAAAATGATGCTTCTCAAATGCTGATGTGCATGCCATCACTAGATACCTTATGAAAGTAAGATTTGTATTTAGTTTATCTTGGGTGGGGTGAGTAATTCTGGTGACTAACACACTCCCAGGACATACTGATGTTGCCATTCTGAAAGTCACACATTATATACAAAGGAAGAAAGGCACTACCTTTGACCTAAAGGAATAAATGAAGAATCAAAAATTCATTCACAACTGCCTTTAAGATATTCTCTTGTGTTTGACTATAAATTTATATTACTTTAAAATTTATAGAGCTTCAATTAGCACATTCAAAGGAACAAGCATAAAGAGTTAAGTAAGCCTAGAATGTAGCAATAATTCCTCAATTGCTCTTAATCAATGGAATGTGTGAAGGGACAACATAGTATATGTGTTAGTTCTTGAAAATATTGAGTTGAATTTTCTTTTTCTCTTGAATCCTGTCTAATTTCTTATTTGAAAAATTTATTTTAATGTATTGCAAGTAGATATAAATAAAGAAAATATAAAAGCCTTTCTATGAAAAAATATTTTTTCATAACAAGAACTATTAAAGAATAACCTTGGTAAATACACTGTGTATCATGATCTTAAAATAATATATTTACATTTGCTAATCTATCTCTCAGTTTAATTTCCTTCTTAGTATAAATTTTAAGTCCTTATTTTTGGGAGGGGGTAATTGCATTTTTTCTACTTTATTAGTTTTCTTATGGAAAGTAATGGTAGAAATGATGGATGGATTTATAAGCAACATAGAAAACAATTTTGTCTATATGAAATTGGACTATATAAAACAGCAAGCTGTGGGAGCTGGTAGTTTTATAGAAGAACAAGAGGAACAGGAAGAGGAGGACTTAAAGGAGAGAAGTTGCGCTTTTCTTGGATGTAAAATCAAACCTTGATGAAATTTTAAACTAGCAAAGCATGCCTTTCCCACAGAGTCCATTTCAATATTCATCTGTTTTTCAATTTTAGCCCATACCTTATGAGCCTCAGTGTTCCAAGATTCAAATAGCCAAGACCTCATCAAAGTGGGTGACTCCCAGGCCCATGGAGGGTGCGCAGGCTGTGCAGCACACATCGCTTGGGTACACCAAGTCTTAGAACTGCTTCAGAATCACCTAGAGATACTTGTGGAGAAACTTCATCAAATGTAGATTCCTGGACCCACTAAAAACCTACTGAGTTAGAATCACTGAGGTGAGACCAAAAATCTTCCCTTTCTAAAAAAATACAAAGTTTGATATTACGTATAGTAAAATAAGAGGACCACTTGCCTACTTTTTGTATGTCTTATCTACTGCACTTAATAATTAGCCTACACCCCCCCACAAATCAAAAAATCTAATTTTATGCCACGATTGTATTGAATGGACAAAATATGTTATTTTCAAAGATATTTGCATTTTAATAGGAATTATTGTTACAAAAATGCAACTCTATTTGGCAGAGCCTTAGGGATTATGAAAGAAAAAAGGGACTTCTGCAGTAAGTATATTTAGGCACAAAAGAGGTTGGGGGCAGGTAGAACTGCATAGAGAGGATATTTATAACTGAGATTTTCCTCTGGAATGAAATCTTCAAAGCTGTTTCTCAAAAGAAAAGCAACTTCCTCTCTTCCTTATGAACTTAGAGATTCCCTAAATAGATACAAGCCCCCATCCGCCTACACATTGTTGTATATAGCTACCTTTGGCAGACTCTGTAGGTGATAGAGATTTGGAGGCAGAAGTATCCACTTTCTGTGTGGATGATTTGGAAATTATGTAAGAAGCTCATTGGTTTGATGATATTTTCCATCTGGCTAAACTAGAGTAGAAAGAGAAATAACAATTCGTTTGTTCACTAACATGTATTTCTAAACCCTTTCCATGGAGTAAGCCTATAAAATAGATTTGTTGGAATTTACAGGATAAAGTGGCTAACAATAATTTTATGTTCTATCTTATCTACCTATTTTTGGATGGAGAAATCTGTTTCTTGCTATGAGAATAGATTTACTATGTGCCATGTGCTTATGGTTAATGAAAATGATTTATGGTCATAACAGTAAATACAGAGAGGATAGGTCTGAGATTGAGAGGAAAATTCACAGACCTTAAAACTGACTTTGAGTCCAGCTGGGGCTCTGAGCAAATATTTTCTCATAGTCTTTATTAATTTTTTCTGCCCACTCTTCATCTATGAAATGGAGAAGTAGTAACTTCTGTACAGCGATATTCTCTGGGTTTAATTAATGTATTTCCCAAGAGGCTCCTCATACATTCAAAAACAACACAATGAGAGGCTTGAATTTCTTTCATGAAAACTAATTTTGCCACTTCCTGGGAAGGAAGGGAAAAGATTATTGAGATCATTGATGTGGTCATTGATCTCAGAACTCCATGGATAGAAGGGACTCTAGAGGGAGAGGAAAAGACAAGGTGAGGATCAAATTGCCCTGTTCTCTGCAAAAGCAGAATGACCCTATTTCAGCATACTACATCCCTGAGTTAACGCACATTGACCGTATGAAATGGTCTAGTGGAAAGACAAGATGCAGAAGTCCTTGAGAGAGAAGGCTTGTGCTTCTTTCAATTTCTAAGACCTGACAAAAGTTGATTAAAGCAAGTCAATGCTGTGATATAGACCACGTTCAATGCATTTGGCTACTTAAATTAATTACAGTGGAGTACAATTAAAACATAGCTTCTCAGGTCATTCTGGCATATTTCAAGTACAGTACTCCACACTACATATGGTTCTTGGATACCATATCATGTGTATAGACACATTATTATTGTGTACAGACATCAGATGTACAGACATCATTATTGTGTAAATACTGTGGCCAGCATTCGACTTGACTGGACTAAGTCATCTATAATGAACTAAGTCATCTCTAATGCAAAATCTTTCTACACCCTGCAGTAACTTCAAATACAAGTAGGAGCTCACACATACTTCCTGTTTCAACTTCATTATACAGTTGTATGTACAGATTTCTCGCTTATTATATGAAATATAGCAGACAGGTCTATATTGATCAGATGAAATGAAGTGCTAAAAATTTTACCACGATATAGTTGCTGGTGTAGTTTGAATGTGACCCTCAAATTTTATGTGTTGGAAATTTTATCCCCAATACACCAATGTTGAGAGGTGAGACCTTTAAAATGTGATTAGGTCATGAGATCTCAGCCTTCATGAATAGATTAACATTATTAATTATTGTGGGGTTATGTTTATTTTTGAGAGTGAAGATTTGTTATGAAAGCGAATTCAGCCTCCTTTGGCCCTCTCTGCTCTTTCCATGCGGTGCCTTTCTCTATGTTATGATGCCTCACGAGAAGTGGTCCCTCAATATTGAACTCCCAGCCTCCAGAATTGTGAGTCAAATACATTTATTTTCTTCACAAATTACCCAGTGTCTGGTATTCTGTTTTACCAGCACAAAATGGACTAAAACAGATGACATGATCTATATGATCTATCTGTGTTCTAAACTTTAATCACTTCAGCTCCAAATTTTGAGTTCCCCATGGTCATTGGTATGGATCTTCATTTGAAATGGGGATCCTAAATGTTGGGTTGATAGCCCAACCACCAGTTAATTATCAGGGGATGGCTGATTGCCTGATTGGGGGTATAGCAGAGGATGAAAGAATAATATACAAAGAACAAGGAGTAAAGAATAAAGAATCATAGCTTATTACTTGAGGGTCCTGGAATTGATCTTAGCTCTATCTTGGCTAAGACTTATCATAGCTCTCCTGGCTAAGACCAAGATCTCTGGATTAGTCAGTATTTACGATTATACAACACAGCAAGGAGATGTGAAGGCAGATGTAAGGAATAGCAGAAATAATGCGCTAATGAGCCAGGCTTGGAAAAGGGGAGTAATGAGGTATACTTACGAAGACCAGTTCATGGTTAACAAGCCACCTGTGCTATCTTACAAAGTTGTAGCTAAGAATACACCTGCATTGTCTTTAGCTCGTGTTTGATCTTGGAGAATGGCTTCACAGAGTCATACTTCCTCTGCTGCAGTGTTTCCTTGCTAGTAGAGACATCACAACCTCATCGATCACTGAGACCTCCAGTGTGACCATTGGCACTGTCTCCATACACCAGCCAAGAGCTCATTTAGCAATTCACACTTAGGCCTTGAAATGACTCCTAATTTTAATCAATAGCTGAATTATAAGCCAAATCAATAATATATAAAGCCTTTTCAGTGCGGTCTCCTGCACTAAACACTAGACATCCTAAAATAATCCATCCATCATGCAGGGAGTAAGAGGCTAAATACTGCAAAAATATTTTTCTAGCAGTGTTTGGGCACAAAAGACAGAAGACAAGATTTATCGTTTAATTGCAAGACATTCATAAGGCCAGTCACTGGTAGTAGATGCAATATAGGCTCAGGTTCTAGAAATTGGTACCTATGAATATTGTATCTTGATCCTTTTTGTTTCTCCTTTTTCTCACTCTTTCTTTGTCTCTCATTCCTCATTCTAAGAGCTCCTTCCTATTTCCACAAAGTCTACTTTCCTGTTTGCTAACATCTACCTTTATTTTAGTCTTTTAAAATATTTACACTTTGGGTTTCTCATATAAGAAAAATCATCCTGTGTTTGACCTGTATCTGACTTATTTTGCTTGGTGTTATGGTCTCAAGCTACATACATTTCCTTTGGGAAAGAAAATGAGTATCTGTTCAAAACAGCAGAGTCCTTCACTGTTGTGGATGAGGGCAGTCACTTGGAGGAGACCAGACGGAATGTGAGGGTAGAAATGTCAGAAGGCTGGGGCTTAGGTGGTTGTTACTAGGTAGACAGTGAACAAAAATAAATTTTGATAAATTTTTAAAAGAAATACAGATTAATGTTTTTCTTGAGGTACTTGATGACAACACTAGGATGCTCCTTCTGGTGTATAGTTTAAGATCTTTCCTAGTCATAGAAACACTGAAAAAAAAACACGAAAAGGTGCATTGCCAGCAATTCATTCTCTGTATTCCTCAGACTTCCAAATAACTGAAAATATAGGCTATTTATTAACTCTTCAATTTTGAATGAAATGGAAGAAAACCAGTGACATTAAATTAGAAAGTAAGAGGTTTCAAAATAATTTAGTTATCTATTTGTGGGAGGGAATAGATGCCTGTATGGAATTCTCACTGTTCTGTAAAATACAAAGAAAAAACAACAATATAAGACATATGAAAATCTTTGGTAACAAAAAGAATGCAGAAAAGTGTTAAGAGGTCAAGAAAGTGTATATGCTTTATAGCACCAATCTATATACAATTTTAGATTCTATAACATTTCATAAAATAAGATATACCTGTAGAATAGAACATAAGACAATAAAGGTGAAAACATTCATGGCCCAAGAGACAGAATGTAATCTGAAGCTGTTGAGACACAGTAAGTTAGAAAATTTATTAAAATGTGAAAAAATAATTTTCTACCTGTGGCAGACAAAGTAAAGAACAAGACTGAAATTGCAAACAATCCAGAGTTACATAAAAATTTAGCTTATTAGGCTTTAAGGAAACTTCTCTTTTTGCAGTGGAAAAATAAAGTGAAAACAGCTAATGGAAACGATATAAATGTTAAAAGATGAACAACAAAGATCCAAAATATAGAAACTTGTTTTTGTTTCTAAAGATGATAAAAAGCAAATGACTGGAAAATACATGCAAAAGGATTATCAGAGAATATATTCCAACTTAAAAAATAAGCTTATTTTGTAGTTCAAATGGCTCTATGAATTGTCAAATTTAACTAGAAAATACTGAATAGAGACACAATCTGATAAATTCTGGAAGTTCTACAGAAAGAAGAAACACACAGGCTGTAGGGTGAAGGAAATGCATACTACAGTGACGGAAACTGTCCCACAGGCCCTGACTACCATGGTGGTCACTGCAAGGGGCTCACTCAGCCACCTTGAGGGCTGCAGTGGTTTCAGACCCTCTCAATGCACCTGTCACTGGGTCCTGACCCATGAGGTTGCAAGCTCTACTGTAAGAGGTTTGATGGGAGGATGCTGTGATTTCAGAACTCTGGGTCCAGGCAAGTTCCTGTCACATGGGAAAAGGGAAGGGAAATACTAAAAGGCAATCATTTGCTTTAGTCTAAAATCAAACAACTATGACTTTAAACACATATTCAAGTTAACTGAGACAAAAAAAATTTTCACATGATGCTAAGAAAAAGACCTGATGATAGAGGACAACAGTATCTTAGCAAAATTATAATAATGATTTAAAAATGAGGAAGGCTTAAATACAGAATATAAGAAAAAATAAAAATGTGAAAGGTAAAAGTGAAATAAACAAGTATAGTAATATACTCATTTTAAGTAGAAGAGATCAGGATATGTTCTGAAATTATTGATATTCATAATTAGAAACACTTTAATACAGTATTTTAAAAATAAAACTTTAACATCTGTATAATAAAAATTAGACATTTACTTTTTTTTTCTTTTTCTTTTTGGTGCCAGGGATTGAACTCCTATCCTTTTGCTTGCAAAGCAGGTTGTGGAACCTCTGAGGAAATCCCCCACCCTAGACACTTACTTTTTAAATCACAAGGGCAAAAATAATCACAACATAAAGAGAATGTGTAATAGTATAAAATCAAATACATCAATTGTGAAAATGTAAATACATTGAGATTTTCTATTGTGAAACTTTAAATGAGTATAAACATTAGTTAGATCCTTTTGAGTACAAATATTATTAGATAATAAGAAAACCTGAATAAAGGGGAAACATTCATTGATATATCAGTAAAATGACAAAAGAAACTCAAAGACAGTAGAACTAGGAATAAATAAAATAGGCAAGAATTAATGAAGTAGACTTGAACCATAAAGAAAGAAAGTTGGGTGGAGGTGGTGAAGGGAGGACAGGGAATAGGGAAAAAATAAGAACCAAGATACATCGTGTACAGGTACAAATACCCAATGTATTGTATACCTAAAATGTACCAATAAAAGAATTTAAGCAAAAAAAAAAAAAGAAAGAAAGCCGATTCTTCAAAAGACCAATAAAATAGTTTTGACTTTGGCAAGTATGATCTATCTAAATATAGAACACCACTAGTTGTAAAAATTAGGAGAGGATTTATGCATCAAGGTCAAAGCGATTAAAACATTATGTAATATTGTTATGTATATTGTTATTGTTATGCAATATTGTAATAGATATATTGTTTGACGGTGAATATAAAAATTCAGATAAATTGCATTTTTCTTGGAAATTATATTTAAGAACTTAAAAATATAATGTGTAAGCCAGTGATAAAAATACAGGGAGAGATAATGGCAATTATTTTAAAAATATCAGTGTCAAATTATCTTCAGAATAAAACTCATATAAAATATAAAATTAAATATAACATAAATATAAAAATAAAACTCATATAATATCAAAATTTTCAAAAGATGACTAGTGTCTTAGTTACTTTTCTCTCATTGCTAAGACAAAATTCCTAACACCTGAAATTAAAGGGGGAAAGGCTTATTTGGCTTACAATTTGTAGAGGTTTCAGTCCATAATCAGTTGGCTTCAAGGCAGGGTGGCATGACAGGCCTTGCAGAGGAGAAACAGTTCATGGTGGTCAGAAGGTAGCAAAGCAAGAGGGGCCTTAACAGCATCTTTCTGTCCCTTTTATCTTATTTTGACTACTTAGGGCTGGTAGCACTCACACCCTTAGTCCTAGTGCCCTTGGGCCTAGCCCTCACCATGAATCAATCACACACTCCAGATTCAGCCACCTCCAAAATAGCCTATGACCACATGAGGCTTTTGGGGAACATCTAGACACAAACCATGATAACTAGCAAATTTGCCTTCAATGAAATTTACCTTTTATATGAAAATTTAACACATCTACAACAAAGATGTCATCACTAAAGTAAATGTAAACAAAAAATGTAGGAGCAAATATTGATACTACAGCAATAGATAAAGGATAAGTATACATAAATCCTCCATTGAAACCTACTGAATATCAAAAGGAAAAAATAAATAGAAAAATCAATAATAGATTATTGTCAATTTACTACTGAAGATGCACAGATGATGGACAAAAATATGAAAATTGTTACCCTTTTAAATACAGATATTTTACTTTCATAAGATTGACAAAATTTGAACTAATTAATAGATAATATTGGCCAGCAAGTGATCTAACACTGTTGATAGGTTATAAATTGATGAAATCTTTGAAAATGGAAAGTAATTTTAAATGATTAAATTTTGGATTGTTTTTGTATGTATACAGACACATATGTACTTATCCAAACATGTATACATGTACATATAATAATATGCATGTATGTAGACATGCCCTTTATGTAACATGAATACATATGGTTATATACAAACACACATATAAAGTACATATGTATAAAACTTCTGGAATGATATGCTTTGAGATTTTCTCTGAGAAAAGGAATAGGGTTTGGGGAAGTGTATAGTAATTGAAGGTTTCATTTTATGGTTTGTGTTCTGAAATGTTTTTGTTTTGTTGTGTTGCATATTTAATAAGGCAAAAATAATTTATAACCAACTTAAGTAAAAGTGTTCTTTCTTCTAGAAGAATGAGTGGAAAATTCTTGGAACAGAAAGAATTGGTCTGATGGATATTTTGGATATTAAATAGATATCTACAGAATACTCTATGTTGATTAAGCCAAATTATCATAATAACAGAAATTTTAGAAGTGTCTCAGATGACTTGAAAGAACCTAAGAGCTGTGAATCATCTTTCCTGAGTCACTTGAATTTTTTTATATTTAAATTAAAATCACTTCTTACTAGGTTTTATTTTCCTCCCAAGAATTTTTTAAGTTTCTTAAAAATTGCCTTTTAAAATACTATAGTAACATAAAGTGATTTTTGTATGTACATTTATTGTGAGGTCTAGTTTCCCATAAGTACTTTTTTACATCTTGGTGCCTATTGCCAAATAATTTGCTTTCCAGTGAGACTGCAATGATTTTCTCTTTCACGAAAAATATAAACAGCATCCATTTCACCCCAACTATGAGGTAAACAAAGAAGGCAACACCAAACCCCCAAATGCATATGAGTATGCATACTTTTCATTTAAAAATAAAGGTTTTCAATTTATTTCTTTTAGGTATTTGTTTCCCTTTTTGAAAACTTTATATATTTGCACATTTATTCTTTTGCATTTTTATTAATTTTATAACTTCATATATTTGATGTAAATATTTTTAATAATATTGTTTGCATGTCATTATGTTTAAGCATTCTATTTTTATTATGAAAACTCAGACATTCAAAAATAGGAGCATCCCTGAAAACTCCATATGTCCATTATCTAGAGTCAAAGTTATCAAATTTTGCCATATTTGCTTCATCTACCCTTTTTGTATTTCATTTAGTTTGAAGTTTTAAAAGGGATGCCCCAGATACAGAGCCATTTTATTCCTACAAATTTTGGTACATCTCCTTAAAAATAAGGAAGCCATTCTTATACAACCTTAATGCTATTAGCTCATCAAATAAGGTGCATTATATTTTGGGGACACTGGTTATTCTCTGCTTTTCCCCATGTTTGTTCTCAACTCATCTCTATCGTTCTCTGAGAGAAGACCCAATACCAGTCTCACCTTACTGCTTTAAACTGCATCATTGGGCTCTCTGGCCTCTGTTCCTATTCCTGAGAGGAGAGAAGATTTGAAGTAAAGAGCGTGAGGTTTAGGTGTTTATTCCCCTAGCTTCTTTCCTGCTGAATGGCCTGGCTGTGCAGAGTCCTCAGATGATAGCTCTTTCAGGGTGGTTCTGGAGTCCAAGTGGCCTCACAATGGTAACTGTTTTTCACACTTGCTAGTCCTGGGGTGCTTCACCATTCCTGCTTCTTCTCTTTGGACCCTGCCCACACCTTTGTAAATTCTTATGAGCTTGCCTTAGAAGAGCTCCTACAAGGAGCTCAAGTGACACAATTGAGTCAGATTTCCCTCTTTACTCAAAAGTATTTTTGTTTCATTTTATAATAGCAAAAATGTTCATATATTACATTCAGTCATTTGGGTCACAGATGAATGTATAAATTTGGCATAACTTAGTCTTTCCTGATGGAGAAATCCAAGTTGTAAAAGAAATAATTTCACATACCACAGAACAAGTGGCCAAGTGTCCCATTAACTTCTATGTTTTCACCATCAGATACTGACAAATAAATGCTTTTTGAGAAAACACCACAAAATTAATGAATTTTTACTGTGATTAAGTATAGTTTTTATTCTTGTTCTAGTTGCATAAAATTTTAGTTCTTACCTCTTGACCCATCTGAATGAATGATTATGCCTATATCTTTCATTATGTGGATCAAATCACCAGGTTGTCAAGACCTACTGAGATTATAGCAGAGAGTGAGAGCACATTCAAATGGAAAGTTGAGGAGAGTGAGGGAGATTACTGGTTGTAGCAAGTTGCCAACTCCTTTCCCTTTTGTAAATTTCCTAATTGCAGGAGAAACCTGGAGGGATTATGGAAGAGCTGCTCCTTGAGTTCTACTGCATCTATGGACAAAAGGATGGGCTGTGGCACCTGAAAGAAAGCATCCCTCTCTGACATATGCAAGAGTAAAGCTGTCTGAGGGCTTTAGCTGCTGCATTCCTGAAACCCATCTTTGGAATGCTGCCAAGCCTATGGTTTCCAGTAGGAGTATCAAGGCAGACCCATGTCTGGGAGACAAAGGATGCCTGTGAAAAACAATTTTGGTTTGGGGACTCCTTAAAGTGTTGTTTGATTATATTTTTTAAGAATTCCACTGCAGTCTAATATTCTTTTACTCATTTTCTTTTGTTTTGTTGCTCATTCACTTGTGGTTGGGCCTGTACTATTGTCTCACAGTGCTCTAGACACTGCTGGTTTTCTCCACATTTTTTCTCATAGACACTTTTAAAATTAATATATTTCTTGCATTTCTAGCCCCTTTCTGGCATTTCTTTCTCTGAGGGGCTGGATTAACCATTTATTCTCTAGATTCCAAATGTTGTTTTTCTGTTAGCAGTAACTCATGAAAGTTAGCTATTATTTGCTTTTTCCCCTCCTCTTCTCCTTTCCCTCTCACATTCTCTAATTTTTTCACTATTTTATTGGATATGTTCATAGCATAAAAGAATGATCAGAAAATATTTTCTGGAAAAGATGAGATAGTAAATATTTTACACTTATGGGCCAACAGTTTCTGTCCCAACTTTTAATTCTGCCATGGTAGTGCATAAGCAACCATAGCCAATATCTAAATAAATGGGTCTGGCTGTATTCTAATAAAACACTACTTACATAAATAAGCAGTAGACCAGATTTGGCCCTTTGACAACTTTAGGTCTAAATTATACTTTCATTTCTATTTGACTTTTTTTTTTATCATTAAGTCTAACCCTTTTAACTTTCAGCTATTATTTGTTGAAGAAATCAATTTTTTTCTAATTTTCAATGAATACTTCCATCTTTTTCTTTTTTTCTTCTTTGTTTAAATACTATTTCTAGGGCCAGGGATATAGCTCAGCCGTGCAGTGCCTGCCTGGTAAGAACAAGGCCCTGAGTTTGATTCCCAGTACCATAAATAAATAAATACTATTTCTACATTTTTAGAGTATATATCCTATTCATAGTATTTTCTGGATTTTTTTCTATGTATTTTGAGCTTATTTCTACAAATCTGTTAAATTCTTATCCCTAGATCTTATGCCACAGCTGTTCTAATCATTTTAAGTTGCCTATAGTTTATTATACATTCTTCAGGAAATAATAGTACTGTAGCACAAAATTTTTTTATATAATGTTTTTTTTTTTTTGGTACCAGGGATTGAACTTGGGTCCTTGAGGTTGCAAAGCAGGCGACAGAACCACTGACCTAAATCCTGGACCCTAGAATGATATTTTTTTAAATGACTTTATATTTCACTTTTGTAGTTGGATGGTTTAGTAGAATGTAAGATCCTTTGACCATTTTTTATTTCCCTGGTTATCTTTAAAATGCTGTTCATTTTTTTTCTAAAAATGCAATGTTGCTATGTTGCTGTCAAAAATCTGGTATCTGTCTGATTTTCTTTTCTTTATGATTGACTTAGATTTTTTCTTTTTGCCATACTGGGGATTGAACCCAGGACTGCATGCATGCTAGGAAAGCCTTACTGGTGAGCTAGACCCCCAGATCTTTTATTTATTTATTTTTTAAAATTCTGAGACAGGGTTTTGTGAAGTTTCTCAAGCTGGTCTTGAACTTGTGATAGTCCTGCCTCAACATCTTAGGTAGTTGAGATTCAATGTACACCGCTACATCTGCCTTGATTTAGTTTTAGGCCAACTTCCCCAACTTTATTTTTACCCTTAAATTCTCATGATTTATTTTAAATTATTATCTAGGAGGTGTATGATATACTTCCAAAGATAGATTTAAATACTTAATGTTTTTTAAACTTTCAGGATTGTCTTTTTGGATTACAGTTTTAAATATTTGCTCTGTGTTTTGCTTTAGTTTGCTTTTTTTTTTTGGTACCAGGGATCAAACTCAGGAACTTGCGCTTGCAAGGCAGGCGCCAGAACCACTGAGCTAAATCCCCAGCCCCTAATTTGCCTTTTGAAGACTCCAAAAATGTCATATATTTGATCCTATTGGCCAGCCTTTTCCCTCTTATTTTACTAAATCTCTTATTCTCTTTTTAAATTTCTGTCTAAATTTTTTGAATTTTCTTTTCTTTCCATTTGGCTTCTGTACACATTGTGACACATATTCAGTCTTGAATTCTGTTTATTTCAAATTTTATTGAATTTGTTCCTAACTTATTTTTGAGTCCTGTTGGTTTTATATGCTCTTGTTGTCTAGTCATACATTTTCTGGTTCTTTCCTTTGGGATTTGGACTATTTTCAAAGCTGTAGTTGTTTTCTTTATCTTCTGAATTTCCTTTAGGTCACTTTTGCTTATTTGGTAGACAAATTTTCCTACTGCATTCTCTGTTCATTGACATATCATTAGGTTAATTTTCATTATTTTCTCGTCAATGAAAATGCTAAAAGTTGGAGATAATAATGATTTTTTTCATTTCCATATTTTAATGTTGTGAGTTTTCTTAGGCTGTAGGATGATTTTCCTGTGGTGAACCCCTTAGATTGAGAGTTTCCTTTCTGTTAGTAGAAATACTTAAAATACAGCCTCTTTGTAGCTGTTTTTCTGTGATTGAAATTTAGGTCTAGATCAGAATACATTTCAGTCTTCAACTGCCTGCTTCACCATGAGCTACAGACAAGCTTCAGACTTCCGCTTTATGCCACTTCCTGAGACTCCTGTCCTCTGAATGGTCTCAGAAAACCATCAAAAACGCCTCTCTTTTTACACAGAGTGCTCTTGCTCTGCTCATTTCAGTACATATTCAGTTGTGTTTCTTGAGAGTAAGGCTCTGTGTAATAAAATGAGAATTTTCTATTTTTCCCAAAGATTTACATTGACATAGCTCTGTTTGATTGTCTCCTATTCACAAACAACATTTGCTCCCATGGGACATTTTCCATACAGATATGTATGTTGTTTTCAAATCCTTTCCTCCAGCTTCCATTTTAATAGGATCATTCCATTTTCATTGTAATTATTTTGGAAAATAATTTGGGTTTCCATGGCTTGTAAAACTAGTGCGTATTAACCTTGGAGTCCTCAACACTCATAATGCATTGTCATTAATCTTTGAAGGTCACTCAGCTCTTGGTAGTTTGGCCACACGTATGCCTGGGATCAAGCTCATTGAGTGCTCTGTGCATAGTTTCACTGAGAATGTTGCGAATGTGTTTATGTGTGTGTGTGTGTGTGTGTGTGTGTGTGTGTGTTCTTTACCACCCTAACTTATTTAGGTGGCTCTTTGGAGTGTTTAAAAAATTACAGTGCACCCATTATCACATTGCCAATTATTGATTTGCTTGATATCAAGGGGTTTAACCTCTGTTTATGTGGTGAAATTTATCATTATTTCCATCACTGGTTTGCTTAGAAATGTGAAAATAAAGATATATTGATATTTCACTTTTAGCTCATAAATTAGCATTTTTGAGATGTGATATTGATTATTTGCTTTCTTTCTCCCACTGTTCAGAGGGCAATGTGAGGGCAGTGATCATGGCTCATTAATCTTTGTGTTTTTACCATCTGGCACCTACAAAAAACTGCCTGTTGTAAAAACATGAATAAAAACTTAAATTAATGAATTGTTATTGTGATTTAGTACAGATTTTATTCTTCCTACATCCACATAAAGCTTCAGTCAACCTTTTCACCTCTTCAAATTTCTATTCCCCTTCTCTGCTTTCATTTTCTCACTGTAGAGAGTCACTAATAATGCTTGAGCCATGTTATTTATTTTTGCTCCCCACATACAATGAAAGAATTTCATTTATTTTCTTTGCCGTTATATTAATAGATTTAATTAGTAAAGCAGCTTATTAGTGAAAAGATTTTATATCACTTGACAAATCCTAAATTCTTTTATCTTAAAAATGAAGATGTCCAGTTTTTCTCATATAGTATTTGCCTTACTGCTAATATTTGTCAACTGTGAGAGTTACTTTTCTTTATACTTGGTACTTGTGTTTTTTTTAAGTTCTTCATGTAGGTGACTACGTCATAAGCATGGTAAAAGGATAAACTACATCTTATTTGGTTTTAGCATGTAATACCCACTCATTGCATATTATTTTCTTCTGTCGCATACAAATGTACTTACAAGTTCTTTGAGGCTACGTTTCAATTACTTCCCTATGTATGGCAAATAGCATGGTGCCTGGACTATGGTTTGTGCTTAATAAAAGTTTATGAAATAAATTACTCTCCTTTACCAGTCCTTGAAATAGCTCATCTTTGGAATGGGTTGAAGTCATTAATTTAGTCAGCCTCTCTATTTGAGATGGAAAGAAATGTTGCAAAAAGTGCATTAGTTGTAGTGGCCAAAAAATACACTATGAGATCTCTTGCAGGAGGAACATAACTAATTCAGTGATAGCACTTCATCTCCTCCTCTGGATGAACTGAAGCATTTCCTTGAAACCATACTTCCTGGTGGGCTGCTTTCAGCCAATGACAGCACAGTGTGGGTAAAAGGCAGCCCTTTCCTATAAGATGCAGCACCCCTTGGACTGAGGGCTTCTCATTAACAAACTTGGAACTGTGTGGCAGTTGGAAGAGTCTTCTACCCAAAAATCTTCCATCTCCTTTTTTCCTCCAGAGTCATCAGATGTTTTCATCAGGTTCACTGCTCACAGCTGTCTCACACATCTACTCTCATCTCTCAGCTGATCTGTATGAACACATCCATGTTCACTAACAGTTTGTTTTCTCTTCAAGTGCCCACATAGGTCAACACAAACACCCAACACAACACACATTTGATACATTAGTCTTTGACTTAGATCCACTGTTATCAGGTTTGCAGCTCACACAAAATAAACACAGAGGAAAACAATGTAGAAAGATAGCATCTGTGTCTAAATCTTCCTTGAGGCCAGTATGCCATTTTTGTTGAACATCTTGGTACAGAAGCAGGAAATGTCAATCCACCTCTCTGGTATGATGCTGTAGATTAGTCCTAAGAGATTTCTAGGCTATTTAAATGTGGAATTGAAAGGGCATAAATTTTAGAATCAGAAAGACCTGAGTTCATCTTTGAATTCATAGAAAGCTGTGTACATAGTAAAAACCCTGAGACTTTATGGATTAAGCAGTAAAATAATTAATTTAATCAATCAAATATATTTCTTTAGGTCTTAGCTCATAGAACCCTCTGATCTCCTCTGAGGTATAATGCAGCCATTTGATGAATCTTCTTATAGATTCTAGATACAATTACTTGGTGATATTATTTTATGAGTTGTGGTTTGCTTTTTTGATATCAAATGAAACAAAACCTTAAAATCTTTGGTAAATGATTTTTTTTAACTTCCTTGGATGTTTAACTTGACATTGGTTAGAAGGGAAACTAATTCATATTTATTAAAAACCTACAAAACAAATATGCAAATTAACCTCTTAAAACTTGTTAACTTTTAGATTCAAATTTTTGAAAGTACAAAATAAACCCTAGGGAATAGGAGCCTCACACATCTTTTCTTTCTTTCTTTTTCTTTCTTTCTTTCTTTCTTTCTTTCTTTCTTTCTTTCTTTCTTTCTTTCTTTCTCTTTCTTTCTTTCTTTCTCTCTTTCTCTCTTTCTTTCTCTCTCTTTCTCTTTCTTTCTTTCTTTCTTTCTTTCTTTCTTTCTTTCTTTCTTTCTTTCTTTCTTTCTTTCTTTCTTTTTTCTTTCTTTCTGTATCTGAGCCTCAGGTGACCTTTATCAGTGCTTCTTAATTTGGAGAGAGGAAGAATTGGAGTTGTTGGAGTTAGAGTGGACTCTTGACTTACAAACTCAATTCATTCTTGAAGGCTGCTTGTAACTCAGGTTGGTCAATGAAGGCTCAGGCTCCTCTACACAGTCTTCAGAGTCTCTCTGCTGTACACAGGCCGATCTCAGCATCCTTAGAGAGACGTTCACCCTGGATTTCTCAATTAACCCCACACAGAAAGTAATGCTCCTTCTAGAACTAGTTAAGGGTTAAACCTGTATCTGAGACCATTTGGAAGCACAAGGGGCCAGCATTCAGGTCATAAACTCAAGACTTCGGTAGTCAGTTAAAATTAAAATTCTGGTCATAACCCAAATTGTTCATATGTCTGGCTGGTGGTAACTCGAGGGTCCACTGTAATTAGATGTGAGGAGTGAATTATAGAGCTCAGGGGAGATCTACCCACCTAAGGGACAGGGATGCTCCTAGGGTGCAGTTCTGGTGGAGAGCCTGTGAAGTTGGAAAATATCTCTTCAGATGTTCGGATATGGCTCACTTTTACCCTGGGACACTATGACCCAGCCACCGAGGGAATGAGCAGATGCACACTGCCCATGTCAGAGCCAAGTACGTGAGCAACCTTTTTCTCCACGTCAATACTATTGAGGTGATTCTATTTCAGGAAATCACTGAGACAAATGTTCAAAGGAAGGAGATTGTTTATTTTACCATTCAGGACAAATTTCTCTATATCTAGGTTTTGCCTTCTTAACTCTGAGGAAGGAGCCATGTTCCTGTTTATATAAGAAATGTGTATAAAGGGGGGGTAGAGTAGGATATTAATATTTAGGAGAAAGACGTGAGGTGTGAGACAATGTTTTCTTAAGCCTCACACTTGACAGAGGTTAAAGTTTCTTCTCTCACTATCAGTAGAAACTCATCTTTTTCTCCGCTCCTTGCTGCTTCTGACTTCCTTAATTGATTTGAAATTTATCCATCATGAATTCTCTCCACTGGCTTAATGCAATGGTGGGTCTGTTAGTTGTCCCAACTTCTTTCCAGTTTTCCACTGCTTTTCAGGATATGTTGTTGCCACTACTCACTCCTGTTTGATTACTGCCATTTCTGCTCTGATTGTAATTTTTCTGCTGATGAAATTAACCTTTTATTCCAAACAATATGTATTCCAGGGACAACTGATCAGCTTCTTTTATTTATTAGCCAGCTGTTTTAAAATTTTTTTCTCCTCTCTTGTGAAGCTGATAATAAGAATGCCTGTTCATAAATGAATTTGATTGTATAACATATTCTCCTGTGACACTGTGACTGTAATTCAGCCATTATGCTCAGGGCAGATCTGTATGTTCCATTCTGACGCAGTCCAGGCTATGCTATGGCATCTTGGTGGAAGCTGAGAGCTAATTTGGGAGAGGTTAGAAGAGTGAAGCAAAGCTGTGAAATTCTAGAGTTATTGATAAAAACCGGTATTTTCTCTTCTACTGGAATGATGCTTTTTTTCTTTTAATACAGATGATAGAAATGGAATTGCCTATAGCAAGCTCCTTTCCTCTCACACCCTCAACCTTTAAACATCATGCTACAATAATGGATGACAAAGCCTTACACAGCACAGAGAGAGAGCACAGACAGACTTTTGCAATACAAATAGGCTTATTTTCCTGCAAACATCTGCCTCTCCAACATTTTAAAGACAGGCCTACTCATTCTTCATGGTGCTCTTATCTGGTATTCATCATCAAAACATGAATCCTCTTGTTATCGTTTTCTTAAGGAAAAGTAGAAAGAATGACACATGAGAATGCTTTCAGTGGGTTTTCTGTGTAGCAGAAGCCAGCTTGCTGTTTGAGGTTTGGCTGCAATATGGTAAAGTCTGCTCGCTTTCAATTATTCAAAGCCATTTATATTTTTGCAAGCCAAGTTGGATAAGTTTATATTTCTATTTTTCCAATTCTGAAATGAGGCTCTTTGGATGAATCAAACCATCCCTAGGTTATTGCAAGGAAAAGTACCCTCTGAAGCCTTTTAAGAAGTTCCTACATTCCAGAGCAAAGGATCACTCCTTGTTACTAAGCCATATTTCCTTTTTGCCTCTTGACTTGCAGTATCCTCTTCTAGGTGCTCTTGCTCAGTGATACCACATTCAGTCGATTTTCTTTTAGCAAGAACAATATTACCCAAAGCAAGTTCCCTTGTAAAGAAATAATTTCATGGGTTGCAATCTGTTAGCAGACAAAACAATTTTTAAAAAGATAAAGAAAAAAACCTAGGAATAGATTAGTCAGTTTAGCCCCTGGCATGCCAAATCTACCTGTTCCACTGATCACAGCGCTGGTCAGTAAGTGTGCCCGACCACGTTGTTATTTACTTATTTTTACCCTAATGCACTAGCCTTGCTTGCAACCACTGGGGGACTTGGTTGGTAGGGTGAAGTATGGAATAAAAAAGTCACTATCTGGCTGGTCATGTGAGTAATACCAAATAGCACCAGCAAGCTTCTGCCTGTGGCTGGGTCAGCTGAGCTATCTCGAGACAGTTTTTGTACCATTGATTTTTTAAAAATTTCTATGAA
Organism: Heterocephalus glaber; assembly: GCF_053883595.1. Classification (NCBI taxonomy): domain Eukaryota; kingdom Metazoa; phylum Chordata; class Mammalia; order Rodentia; family Bathyergidae; genus Heterocephalus; species Heterocephalus glaber. The sequence continues at coordinate 51,954,666 of NW_028258142.1, read as the reverse complement.
AGAAACCAGGACTGGGACCCAGCAGGTTTGGAATGATGCCAGCATCCTGTTGAGTTGGAAGAAAAGGCTGAGAACAGGAAGTATATTGACCCAATTTGTTGGACAAAGTGCATTAGAGGTTACAGAACTAGTTGCCAAGGTGTTGCTCTGTAAAAGCTTTTCAGAACAAGAAATTTGGGACAATGAGATACAAATGGAGTTGGTGGTGAGGGCCTAAGGAAGCCCAGACTTTCCATTCCTTTGGATAGGACATATATAATAGGAATCTTGTTCTTGATTTCTGGGCAGAATAAAGTCACAGCATTCTATGTTAATTATTTGTGCCTTTAATTGTTAATGCCTATTTTAAATTGTGGAATTTCCAGCTGTTGTCTTTGAGTGAAATGACTTCAGGAAACAAAATTAATTGGTTTATTCTTTGCTCATGCACATGATAGTTTCACACAAAAATTACATGAAAAACCTTGGAATATGTTATCTTCTTGGAAAAGTATGCCAGATTTGCCATAGATGTAGTATGACATCTAAGACCTAAGGTGCTGGGTAATCTGCCCCACAGACAGAGCTTTGTAAATATCATATTTCATAATAAACTGAATAGGTATGGCTGAGAACTTTGGTCCTTCTCCTGACACCTACAGATCTCCAGATTACCTACCCACGGAGCTCATATGCAAGTTCAAGAATCCCTATCACCTTTCCTGGAAAATGTCCCGTAGGGGAAGTTTTGCTAGATCTTTCCTGGGGAGGAAATCTTCCCTGTATGCACATTAAGAGCATCAAGAAAAGTGAACCTATTAACCAGTTAGAAAAAAAACCCCAGTAATTACTAAGAATAAGCATGAGTTCACAAAGAATGAGTGACGGGAATAACATTTATGAGTGGGAGAGATAAAATACATCCTAATCGGGCAGAGTATCTGATCCGCATTTCAAGATAACCTTTAGAGCAAGAAATACACAGGAATACTGGGAAAATATATCTGGTGAATTATGTGACTCAGCTTATTAACACTGCTTAGTAGATTAATAAGCTGGAGGGGACATAGAAAGCGGCAGATATTTTCAGCAACAAAGTTCACTACTTATGAATTTTTCAGATGATACTAGAAAAATTAGTAATTTTAGGAATCTTTGAAAATCTCCAGAGAAAAACCTTGGTTGAAATGAATGAAGATTACATTAATACGTGACGTCAAAGTCTACCTGTAGGGAAAGATTGCTGCATGAGCATAGGCTTTGCGCAGCCTCCATGACAGTCACGCTACTTGTAAAACAGGCCTGAAGGTTTCATCTGAGAGTAGTGTAAGCAGCATGCTGTGCTTGCTGAAGGGGTCAGTTGGAGCACAGAGGTGGGTGCACAGCTAAAGGCAGGGGAGCTTCGCTGGCATGCTGGACCACACACATTTGGAATATGGAATCACATCTTTCTTGCTACAGTCAAAGGGATATGAATAAATTAGAAGTTATTTTAAGGCACACACATTAAATTATGAGTTCTACATTTCTTTCAGTATTTATTTGGTCATTTAATGCTAATAATTTTTTGTGTATCTATCCTTGCCTAGATCAATGTCATCTTCTTTTATAAGCATTGTTTCATTTCATTGCTCTCATAATCCCGAGACTTGTAGCTTTTATATTTACAGCCAAGCATTGCTTAACAACAGGAACATGTTCTGAGAAATGGGTCATTAGTGAATGTCATGACTGTGTGAACACCACAGAGTGTATTTATCCAAAGCTAGGTGCTTTATCAGTGATGGTGAACATTTTAGAGACAAGTACCCAAACTGTAACCCACTTATTTATCACAAAATGCCAACACTACAACTAAACCTGAATACTGGGGTTTTAGTTTAGAAAAAGCAACTCATACATAAATACCTTTTGTCTTAAAAGAAAATCAAATAACATGGGTGCCATAGGTTGGCCACCACTGGTTTAGGTCAGTCCTTTGCCATGGAGGTGCTAGAGGTCATTATGAAGCACAATGTTGGACAGTAAACTTTCTTTTTACATGTAGAGAGTATACTCTAAAGTAACAATGCAAATATAGTGTAATAGATATGTAAATTAGTAACAGTCATTTATTATCATTTTCAAATGTTATGTACTGTTCATAGCTGTATGGGCCATTCTTTTATACGGCTGGAATCACATGTTGGTTTATATCAGCATCACAGCAGACATATGAGCAATGTATTCATTGTGATGTTAGGACAGCTATGATGTCACCAGTCCACAAGAATTTTTCAAGTCCAGTATGTCTGGGACCCACTATCACACAGCCAATTGGTTGTTAACTAAAGCATCGTTACGTGGTCTGTGATTGTACTATTTCACAGATGGGGAAACTGAGTTATAGAAAAGCTAAAGAACTCATTCAAGATCATCAAACTACTTAGCAGCACATTTGGATATATACTCTTACTTTAATTCTCTCTCTTTTAATCACTGAGCTATGAAACAAAATGAAGTTTACTCATTTCCATGGTTATTGTGGAGTGAAGTGTAGGACTACGCTCTCACTCTGCGAGTCTGGCTTCCATTTACTTTTCCAGGTAATTTTTCACTGCATTCTTCAATGAATCCAGAACTCCAGCCAAGCTAGGTTAATGTTCTGCATCATCCTTGCCCATTTTTGTTCATGCCATTTGCTTTACCTGAAAGAGCCTCTTTTCTCTGCAACCTACTCAACTCAAACATAAATGTGACTTCTTTTTTGAGGTCTTCCTGATTTCCTATGACAAAGGGAACAGTTGGTTCTCTAGATGTTCTGGTATTCTTTTACTAAAAATAACTTTTGCAGCTAATAATACTCTTTTGCTAATAGTCATTGGTGAACATCTTTTAACTCTAAAAGTAGTAAGTTCTTGGCAACAAGGACTTTGTCTTGTGTCTCAGAGGAGTTACCTCAGGTTTGGGCCTCATAGGCCTTAGTGGTTCAGTAAGTATTTCTTGGACTTGGAAGAAACGGGTGGGTGGCCCAAGGAAGGAATGCTTTCAGAAATGTCAGTAAAGATTCAGCAGGAAGCTAGTGTAGTTGGGCATACCTGTAATCCTAGAAATCTGGAAGCTGAGGCAGGAGGATCGGAAGTTCAAGATCAGCCTGGACAATTTAGTGACTTAGAAAGACCTGGCCCCAAAAAAGAAAAGAAAAAAAACAACTTAAAAATGGGCTGGGTATGTAACTCGGTGGGAAGGTCCTGGGGTCAATCTCTTAAAATTAAAAAATATTAGTTGGAATAAATACTTATTCAAACATAGGATGGCATCTAACAAGTTGTCTCTGAAATCTGATAAACGGATACAGCAAAGTAGGATAAGGAACTTATTTGATGTTTGTTATTCCAGTGGAATTATCTTTCAGTAGAATGAATTTCCATTTAATCTTGCCTAATATAAATTGGACTTATTTGGAAGCAGTTTGAGTCAGATTAGGTAAATATAGAATTTGAGACTTAAGTGGTCAGTTCCTGGACTGTCTTTGTCTTAATAAATATAAGTCAGCAGGTGTGTGGTTGGAAAGGATGACAGGTCTTCAAGTGCAGGCCTGATGAGAGATGTGTATAGAAATGAAATTTCAAACTTGGCTACCAAACCAAGTGGAAAAGATGGCTGTTATACATGAAAAACTGAGCTGGAAGCAAAATATAAGATTTCAGTTGTTCAATCAGGCAAGAGATTTCTATATATTTTCAATATAGTATCACATAAAAACTAACACAGGCTTTCAGAGCAATACTGTGTGGATATGATTCTGATCTCCATCATTTTCTTACTTGGTGACTTTGGATAGCCTACCTAGTTTCTTCAAGGTTTAGTTTGCTCACCTGTAACATGAAAATAATCATTTGTACTAATTTATGCGGATATTATAGGGACAATACACATCAATGTGTATAAATTATTTAAAACAGTATCCTACACATAAGCAAAAGCTGCATAACCATTAGCTATTCTACTATTATTTTTGTTTTGAAAGATATATATTTTTTCTTTTTTTTGGGTACTGGGGATCAAACTCAGGACCTTGCACCTTTGAGGCAGGTGCTAGAACAACTGAGGTAAATCCCAGGCCCAAAAGATATATTTTTTATAATAAGGTATTAATGATGGGTCTAAGTTAAAAATACTTGCAGTCTCTTTTTTGACTGTACTGTGACCTCAAGCAAATGACTAAAACTCCTGAGTCTTGGATTCTTTTTACCTATAATGGGATGTAAACATTTGTAGTCCTCAGTGTTGTCTTGAGGATTAAAGGAAAGATAATGCTTGGAGAAATGTTCTGTAATCTATACAGTACTATAGGAATTGGTAAGGTTTAATCTTTCAGCAGACAGTGAGAATCTTGTCTGAATTCAGCAGCTACAGAGAAATGGGAAAGCACCTAGTGTCTGTAGGAGAGGTTGCCAGTGTGGCTTCCTGGTTGACTCTCAGGTCTGTGGTAGCATGACCTTGGTTTGATTTATTTTATCTTTCATAATCTGTCAGCTCATAAGTAAAGAACTCATTTCTCCAGGCAAAGATTCCCATTATCAAAGTTCCCAAGACTCATTTACAAAGCCAGAATGCCAATGTATTGTTATTCTGCAGTAAGCAAAAGCAACTGACAGGCAAGCTGGAATAAGCAAGCCTCTGTCTGTACTTTTTTGTTTACCTTTTTACCCATAGACTGAAGGACATAGGAAGCCATGCCCCAGTCAAGTCGGTGCTGCAAGGGGCGACAAGACCAGGACACTGTAGGCAAGGCTTCCTCTTCTTGGGTGTGCTCCTGAGTTAGTGTTCACCTCAGTGACTCTTTGGTTTTGTTGACATGGATGGGTGGTCTTTGCCTCTGAAGAAAGCTCAGCAAGTGAGCTAATGGAAGGTGAAGGAAATACCTACTCTCTCCAATTGGACCTCAGAAAAGAGAAGATCATGGTAGTGTCAAAGGCAAAGTGTCCTTATTCTACTCCTTCTCCAGAGGAAAATCACTTTGAGGAGAATTCAGTTAGGTCCTGAATAAAGGAAAGGGAAATAAGGTTCATGTTTGAAGTGGAGGAATTTTCAGTGTACCTGGCCCTCGACCTGGTAGAACATCAGAAGGCTATATGGGTTGTATGCTGAATTCCTACAATGGAACCCTTGCATCTTCCTAAGGGGGAAAATGGCCTCTGATGGCGAGATGGATCAATGTTAATGGACTGAACCCTAAGAGCTGTGACCTTGAGACAATTAGTGAAAGATTTCTTTGTCCAGGCTTAGCCTGAAAAGAGTAAGTTGACCTTTAGGCTCCGACATCACAACACTGTCCTAAGTAAACTAGAGAGCAGGGAGTACCTTGATGTTTCAGTCTTTCTAAATTCCCAGCGACTCTTGCATAATATTGCAGGGCTGAGAGGACACTTTCCTCACCTCAAATTACTGAGAGCTAATCTTCAGCAAATAGATATGTACATAGAGGGTCAGACTTAATTGATCTGATTTTTGTAAACTAAAAACATGTATTCATTTCTATTTTATGATGGTTTTACATCTCAGTCTAAGAGGGTAGCATTTGTTTTATTTTCCAATTCTTAGGAGATACTTTCTTGTCAGATACATATACTGAAAACCAGTCCTGCCATTCATAAAGCACTGTTGTCTGGAGGAGACATACAAGTGATGATCTCATCAAGGTATGCAGATACACTTGCTAAATGTCAATGGAGAAAATAAGTGTAGGTCGAGTAAGAGTGGTTCTCAATCCAGATCTAGGTAGCATGAGGGAGGGGGCACATGCGGAAAGGAGACATCGTAACCCACACTGAAGGCAAAGGCAGGCCGTGAACATTTTCTGAAGGAGGCTATGGCTTATCATTCATGCGACGAGCTCATACGCATTAATATTGCAAAGAAGAGGAAATGACTTACTAGGTGATTTTATGCCATGTAAAAATTCAGTGCTTTTGAGACAAACAGTTTGGAAATGTATAATTTGAATGACTAAATTGTCTGCCAGTAGGTATGAAAATGCATTATTCCCTGAGTGATTGTTTTTTCAGTTGATTTTTTTTTTCTTTTGGTGAGGATTCCTCCATATTTTCTTGCTCAGGCAACCAGTTTAAGGAAGGTGAGCAATTGTGAAACAACTGTCTTGGCGTATGCATGTTGTTTCTGATCAAGGAACTGCGCAAAGCTAATTGACCTGTTAGAAAACTTTAATCTAAAATATCGTTCTCTTAACAAAGAACTAAATACCTGAGTCAATCGAACCTAACCATGTTCAGTATATAATTTACTTACCTCTGACAATGTAGTAGAATAATTTTTGTTATCATTCTTTATAGATCCATTGCTTTATCTCCCTTTATTTAGCATCTCCCTTTATTTAGTACCAAGAGCTACTAAGAACACTGTAAAAGGGTGGCATACATCTGTTGGAAGAAATTATCCAATCTTGAAACAGAAAACTGAAGAACGAAGAACCTGAAAATCTACCTTTAAACCTTTGGGTTTTATCATGAGGATTTGTTTTTATAATATATTTGGAGTTTTTTAGCTTATTTCTTTAATACTACTTATTTTCTGATTGATTTCACTTTTAAATTTCTAGAAAGTCAAAGGTTGAAGTAAAAATTGGAAGGTGGGATAAAAATTGCACAAGTTAATGAAGATTAAATGGTTGAACTAGAAATAGGGGAAGGATGCAATCAAAAAGCAACTGATGCTGGGTGTGGTGGCACATGCCTGTAATCCCAGCACTTGGGAAGCTGAGGCAGGAGGATCGCTGCAAGTTCAAGGCCAGCCTGAACTACAAAGGGAGACCCTGCCTGAACCCCGGCCCCCAAGAAAAAGCAACTGACTAGGAAGTGAGTGTCCTATTTGATGAGTCTTTTGACTGTTCAATATGCTCTCAGATGATCAGGTATTTAAACTTTATATCTAAAAGCTAGTAAGAGCATTCTATAAGGATGAAGCTAAAGTGTGTCATGTAACTGTGATGTACCCAAGCCATTAGCCTTTCCAGAAAGAGCCAAGGAATGCTTTAAGAAAATGCTAAAATAAAGTTTTCAAAAAGGGAAGGGTACATTTAAGGTAGGAGGAAAGAAAGCCACTATTGGGATCAATCAACCTCTTGTATGAAGCTGGTTATTTTAATGTCAACAACTATAAATGCTAGGACTAACTGCTCAACTTATATTTTGTCTTCTTGGTCAAAAAGACCATAGTTTTACAACTCTGCATGTGGAAAAACTGCTTCCTGTTGGGAAACTGGCTCCTGTATTAAACATCTAACCCAACCTAGCTTTCCTTATGATTCCATCTTGTTGTCATTTAAAAGTATTAAATTGTATTAGTGAAAACATGTCTCAAAGATAGACGAAAAGAAGGGCAATTACAGACATGGAATCTGAAGCTTCCTTGAAATTAGTATATCTCCTGTACCAAAAAAAAAAGACATAAAATTTATAACTAACTGTTGCGTGGCATGTGGAGCTGTGTGGAGCTGTGTGGAGCTGTGTGGAGCTGTGTGGAGCAGATGGGACAAACAGAAGGAAAGACAAGGAGATTCAAAAGCCAAGTCAGCTATTTCACAATTGTCCACCTTTGCTTGGCTGGTTACCTGAGCAAGAAAAATAGAGATGGATTCCCACCACAAGAATACCTAACGACCCAGTGAGGGTGGAGTGCTGGCATAGCTATATGTGAATATGTAGCTGCTTTTGTTTAAACATATACTTTTTCTATAAATAGCAAATTTCCTTGTTTAAATTCAATTCAATTGAAATAGTGTTTATATTCTGTTTTCTATGGTGTTTGCATCATGGCATTTCCTGCTCTATTGGGTTTCTCTCAGGATTTTCTATGTTGATATGCATTTAGGGACTGTTAGATTACGTAAAATCATATAAATGTGTTTGTGTGTCTATCTGTCCTACATTATTGACAGTATTTTCCAAATAGGTTTATTTTTTAATAAAAGCTACTAGCCAAATATTCCCTGCTACAGGAATTTGGTGGAATTTACTTTAGCAAATACAAGTAATGATATAAATGAAAAGTTCTTAGGAATGTTGATATCTTAATTATACTACATGTAATTAATAAACAAGAATTCAAGATGTATAAAGTATTTTAGTGTTTAAAAATTATGTATAACTTATAGAAATAAAAATGAGAAATGTAAAATATGTGCTACTATTGACTAGAAAATAACCTCACTTCACTTTCAACCAGAAGTAGGAGAAATTTGCTTACTGGGCTAAGAAAAGTATTTGTAGAAAATATCATTCCTTTTGTCGTATATGGAGATATAAATTGCACAAAGGAACAAGTGTTCTCATTTGATTTGAATTTCACATTTTATCCCTGCTAAGTCATTCCAGTGACTGGTATCTGTTACAGATGAAGTGCCAGAGTGCCTGTCTAGTCTGGAGCCTTCTAAGAAAAATACTTTGTAGCACTATTCCCAGCGTGGTAGTCTACAATAGTCACTGTACAGAATTAGAGTGCCATACATACATATAACATGCAAACTGTTCCATACATAACATATATTTATTTCCAAACACACATAGTTTTAAATTTCCTAAGTAAATTATAAGTTATTCAGAATGGCATTGTTAAACTTCATTTAACACATCTCTTTTTTTTGTCTTCATAAAGTCTTGGTTAAAGAGCCCTCTAGGGCAACATTCTGGAACAGACCTGAATTTTGTAGCCTCGGTTTCAATGTCTAGAGTGAGCAGTCACCATATGTCACTCCTTCACAGAGTCTTGCCTGAAATAGACTTTCTTTCAGACTTGGATATGCTAAAGTCTAGATTATTTGATTTCATGTTCATATGCACAACAACAATGAAACTTTATTCTACCTAACATGATATGATCTCATCCCTTTTATCTATTGGTTGTACCCTTTTAAGACCCTAATCAAACCTTCACCTTACAGAAAATCCTTTATTATTTGTTGAGTATTGATCATCATTTCTGCCTCTCATGGCAGAAACACCAACATTGCCCTGGTGTTGTGTGTGTTTTCTGGAAGCACCATTGATAATGTCAGAAATTATGTCATTACAGTTCTGGGAAGGCTGTGTGCTTTTCATGAACTTATGCTTCTTTCTCCACACAGCATTGAAAATAGCAGAATACAAGTATTTGTCAGACAAGGTTTTTTAAAATGCAAAATTTTGATAGCTGAGTACATTTTTGAAAAAGTAGATGTTTTGAGATTGTCTCATTAAGGCAGTTTTAGATTTGTTTAGAATCAATTTCTAAAGTAATTAGCAATGCCCTTTCAAAATGAGAAACAAAATATGCACTCTTTAATATGATTCATTGGCTTCTAAATAGGTGATAGAAATGTATAGTTGTTTCTTTATTTTTTGACTATCTCACAACTGTAATTTACACATACAAATCCCATAGGCATATGTCAGCAACAGATGGCATTTATTAAAAATCCACATGCAGTCTTGAGTGGTGTGTCATTCTGCTTGAAGGCAAGGAAATGGATTAGATGACCTTTTAAGGTCATTGCATGTAAGGTTATTCTACTTTCAAAATTAGAATCTGGAACCATCCTATTGTTTAAAATGTGTTTATTTTGAATATGTCTAAGTCAAGCATGTTTGTTTGCAAGTGATACAAATGTAACTTGACTCAAAGTAATAAACATATATGATATACTGGCTCAGGTATAGAAGGGTGTGATCCATATTGCCTTAGAAATCTGGATTGAAAGACTACAATGTGGTAAAGATTACTTTTCCTCTTTTTTTCTCCGCTTTTCCCTGTGGATTGCTTCATGGTCTTTTCAGCATATAAACTTCTTTCACATGGCTGAGAGATGGATCCAGAAGATAAGAGAATATAAGACCCCAAAGAGGACTCTGTTTAGGAACTTCAATTATCACTTTAATTGGCACAACTTGAGTTCAGAAGTGCAGGTGACATATTAAGATTGGTTTTCTTTGGTCGTTCACCCTTCTCCTGGTCATAATCTTAATCACACTGGGATTAAGAAAGCCAAAAGGAGATTCCTGGCATCCTGGGACTGCCTTTTGCTCATGCATTTAACTGTTACAATTTGCCAACAATTCCAGAATTCTTTAATTAAAATCAAATATTCACTTTGTCTTAAGAATCCATTGGGACATATTTCTTCCAGCTGTGCACATTTCTGATTTTTAGACTTTTCCAGAAATCCAAACCTTCGGGGCATACAAGGTCACTGTTCCCCACTTCCATTTAGCTTTGGGGATTCTCTAATCTTATACATCCCTCTTCCAGTATTTGCATCTTTCCTCCCATCATCTCCAGGTCTTCTACACTTATCCATGTATATATTATGCTTTCTGGAACCCAGATGCTGTTATTAGTATACTTGAGAATCACCTTTAACTTCTTCTCTAAACATTCTCATTTCCTTTCTTTTTTGACTTCAATCTGACCATCCTTAGACTGTATTGTATTTCTCCATGGGCTTTGAACTATTTTTTTCTCTCACATACCACAAAGCATTTGGTTAAGGATTAAGTATGGGCCCCTTTGCTTTTATTGCCATTCCAACATCATTCCACCCTCATTGTCTCCGAACATTACCTTTTGCATAGTAAGTTAACACTAATCCTAAATTAATAGGTTATGATAGACTATGCTACTCACTGCCTCTCCTTGTTGTATTATCTACCAACTATCTGGCATCTTCTTGCTCATTGATGATTTTAACAGGCACCTTTTGATTTTCTGCCATCACAATCTTACCTTTCCTTTGTTGAGTTCATTGACATATGAACTCATTCTTTGGCTGTGAAAATCTTTGTGTTTCTTACTTCTAATGATCACTTCTTTGCCATTAACTCCGATATCCTATACTGTAGAGCTCCTCTAGAGATTTTTATTACTGAGATGTTGGGGTTGAAATATAAAATGGCTCTCATTTTAGAAGGTGTTTGTGTTACGGGACTTGGAGGGTGGTTGGATTAGGGCTATGCTATAGCTGGCTTTTGTTAAGACATGGGGTCTTGTTGAAGGAGGTGACTCATTGGGATCATGACCTGGAAGAGCATATTTTGCCTCCTGCCTCCTTCCTTCTACCTCTGATTCCAGGCTGTCATTATGGCTGCTCTCTGCCATGCCCTTCTGCCCTGCTCTTTCTTCTTTGGAAAATTATCCCAAAGATACTTCCAAATAAGCTTTCTGAAGGCAAGTCTCCATTTCAGGGCTTCATAGGGAATTTGGCCTAAGAAAGTTAATGCCTAGAGTGGTCGGAGGCAATAGAATCTAAAACAGGCTTTTGGGACTACAGTATCACAGTTAGTTACAGAAAGGAACAACAGGGGCCCCAATCACTCATGGCAAGAAGAGCCTGGGAAGTTCTTGGTGTACTGTGTGGTGCAATTTCAAAAAACACATTTACAGTATCTTAGGGTGGAATAACTGTGGAAATGCATCAGTGGTGAAATAGTTCAGGTTCTTTATAGAGGTTTGGGGTGTGGAAATCACAAAGCAGATGGATCTTGGATGACATTTTTGGGAATAGTTGATACATTGGATAAAAAATCAATAGTTAATTTTGATAGTCAGAGGGCAGGATGGGAAGAATCTGGAGTACTACCATTTCATACAGCCAAAGAACAGAGAACACTGAGGAAAAGGACCAAGATCTAATTACAAGAGCAACAATTCTCAAGAATTTAATTTCTCAGGCCTGGTAAGTCTGATATGCCAAAGTCATTCCCATATTGGAAGGAATAGAATCCTGAGACTTTGGACAGACACTTTTGGATTGATGTACTTAGAAACATTAAATCCCAAGATTTTAGTGAACCATGTGGATTTGCGGTAGTGGTTAATGCCTCTGATGTAGCATTCACCCTTGAGGGAGTTTATTATCCCTAGATGCACTCTGAAAAAAATGTTCAAAGGAGTCTTGTATGGTGAAGTCAAAGACAATAACTTGGAACTATATGAAGAATTAAAAATCTCAATGATGATAAAAACACAGAAAACAAAAAGATGATACTATTGTAGTTATGTTTACAACTCATATCTTTGTTTCCTACATGATTCAAGAAGAAAAAGTTTTAGCCTAAAAGGTAGTACTATTGTAACTTTGGTTTTTAACTCTAAAATTTTATTTCCTATCTAATTTAAAAGACTGATCCATTAAAGATATTATTTATGATTTGGAGCACATAATGAATAAATATTTAATTTTATGACATCATTAATCAAAGTGTGTAGGAAGGGTTACAGTTATTTCAAAAAGACAATTTGGGTATGTTATTGAAGTTCAGCTGGTATAAATTCAAAGTAGCATGTCATAATGTTAGTCAACCTTACATTCCTGTAACAATATACTTGAGATAATCAAATTATAAAGGGGAAAGGTTCACTTTGGCTCACAGTTTTGAAGGTTTCAATCCATGGCTAATTGGACCCATTATTTTTGTGTCTGCCATGTAGCAATGCACCATGGTGAGAAGCATGTCATTCAGAAAAGCTGTTCACTTCATGGTGACCATGAAGGAGAGAGAGGAAGAGACTAATGTCCCACTATCCCCTCAAGGGCATATTACCAATATTCTAAAGTCTGCTGGTGGTCCTCACTTGTTAAAGGAGCCCACCACTTTCCAGTGGTGCCCTGATGAGTACCAAGCCTTCAATGCATGAACATTTGGGGGGCAATCCAGATCCAGACCATCGCACACAACTTTAAAGATGTTAGTTTTAGTCTCTGTAGGAACCACCAAGGAAATAGCTATGGAATACATGCAAAAGGAAACAAGAAAAGAAATTAAACATTTCAACATGAAACATCAGCTGAACACAAAAGGACAATGAAGCAGAAAATGAGGGACAGAAAGCTATGAGTTATGCAGAAAAATCATATTGTCTGATTTTAAAACTTACTACAAAGAACCAGTAATCAAAACAATGTGGTACTGGCATAAAGATAGACACATCAATGGAATAAAAGAAAGAGCTAAAAATAAACCCTGGCATGAAACAATTTTTGATAAGAATAGCAAGATTATTCAAAGGGTACAATCTTCTTGATAACTGATTATCCCCATACAAAAGAATGAGATTGGATTGGGGCTGGGGGTTTAGCTCACTGTCTCTGCTGCCTGCCCCACAAGTGCAAGGTCCCGAGTTCGATTCCCAGTACCAAAAAAAAAAAAAAAGAATGAGATTGGAGTGTTAACCAGAATAATATACAAAATTTTATCCAAAAGGAATCAAAGGGTTAAATGTAAGACCTAAAACTATGATACTTTTAGAAATAAACATAGGACAAAATCTTCACAGTGTTGGTATTTGGCAATGATTTCTTTAAATAATTAAGCAAAGACAACAAAAGAATATGCAGGCAACTTAGATTTCATAAAAATGCAAAACTTTTGTTTGCATTAAAAGGCAGGATCAATAGAGTGAAAAGATCACCCAAATAATGTAAGAAAATATTTAGAAATTGTGTATCTGATAAGAGAGTACAGGATGTATAGAGAACGAAACTCATAACAATAAGTACAACCATGACAAAAGCAATTCAATTTAAAAATGAACAAAAGACTTGAATAGACATTTGTTCAAAGACAATACATAAATGGCCAATAACCACATGCAAAGATGCTCAATATCACAAATCATTTAAAAAATACAAATCAAAACTGCAGTGCAATACCATCTCATACTTATAATAATGGCTACTTTTAAAAAGTCATAACATAATAAATATTGGCAAGGATGTGAAATAATGGAAACCATGTGTATTATTGGCAGGATTGTAAAATAGCATAGCTATTGTGGAAAACAGAATTGGTGTTTTTAAAAAATTAAAAATAGAATTATCATGTGATCCAGCAATTTCTTTTCTGGTCTTATTTAAAGCAGGGTCTTAAAGAGATGTTTGCAAGCCCATGTTCAAAGCACTTATTCACAGTGGGTAAAACATGGAAGTCACCCAAATATTTATCAAAAGATGAATGGACATGCACAATGTGGTGTATAAATGCAAGGGAATTTTTTTTTAACCTTAAAAATAACACAATTCAGGCCTGGGATTTAGCTCAGTGGCATCACGCCTGCCTGGCAAACGCAAGTTCCTGAGTTCAATCTCTGGTACAAAAAAAAAAAAAAATTCTGTCATTTGCTACAATAGCAATAAACCTTGAGAATATGATAGAAGGTGAAAAAGTGAGTCATAAAGAGACAAACAATGTATAATTCCACCTATCTGAGATACAGTAGCCAAAATCAGGGAGATAGAAATTGGTTGTTAGCGGGTGGTGAAGGTAGACATTCATGGGTATAGAGTTTGATTTTACAAGATGAAGGGAGATGTGTGGATGGGGGTGGTGATATTCATACACTATAAATGTATTTACTACTCTTGGATTGTACACTTAAAATGGTTAAAATGAGCCAGCCTTGGTTCTACATGCCTGAAATCTCAGCACTCTAGGAGGTTGAGGCAAAAGAATCACAAATTTGAGTCTCATCTGGGAGACTTATTGAGATCTTGACTCAAAATAAAAAAATAAAAAATAAAGGGCCGGGGATTTAGCTCAGTGGTTTCGCCACCTACTGCGCAAGTGCAAGGACCGGAGTTTGATCCCGTGTACCAAAAATAAATAAATAAATAAATAAATAAATACATATAAAAATAAAAAGGCTGGAGATGTAGTTTAATGTAAAGGCTCTGGGTTCAATCCCAAGTACAAAAAAAATCTAAAATGATAATTTTTTTTCTTTTTGGTGCCGTGGATCAAACTCAGGTCTTTGTGCTTGCGCAGCAGGTGGAGAAACCACTGAGCTAAATCCCTGGCCCTAAAAATGGGAATTTTTATGTTATGTTCACTTAAACACATTTTAAAAAAATGGACAAAAAAGATTCAAGAAAAAGAAAATTTAACCTTACAATTAAGTAGAGCTAAGATTGAATATAAAGATAGCTTTTAGAATCTAGACATTTTAGATTTCTTTATACCTTGTTTTAAATAATTTTCAATAATTGAAACATCTAGTGTTTCTGATATTCCTCAGGTTCTCTTTCAGGCACTGTTGGAAATACAGAAATCTTTTTTTGTTTGGTTTCTGTCCTGAAGGAACGTATATTTTAATCATTTTGTTACGGATTCAAATTAATTACAAAACTTTTGATGCAAGGAGAGTCATAATGTGTGTGAGAATAGTTACTCATTTAGTAATACATACACAAAAATTGCCACTTGAGCAACAATGGCAAGAAGTCAAATCACTACTGTCATCTTTATACCATTTGCTTAAAGCTTTGACATAATGTTTAAGACAAATATACTCTTATAGGTAATGTCTATGTATGGGTTTGAAATGACTGCAAATGTCATGTAAACCATTTTAGAATAAAAATAGAGGGAAACAAAAAAAGAACAAAAGAGAAAAGTTCTCAAATGAAAGGATTTGCTTTTGACAAGCTCAGTCTCCTTGTTCAGTGCTGTTTTGCTCATTGCTGCCCCAGGCCTGGTATAGGTACTGATCTTGTTCCTTCCCTAGCCCCTCCTACTCCCAATCCTTGAGAAACTCAAATCACTCCTTTCCATAGAGTGTACATTATAGAAAGGAGTCCATAACTTGTTCTTATTCAGTTTTAATTTAATAGGCTAATATTTTTAAGAGAATGATGGGATTTCTACATAAATCAATGGATGAGGAAGATATTTTGACAGGGCACAACGATTGTATTCGTAGCCTAAAACTACATTCCATAGACCTTTTTAAAAACATATTTAAGTCAATCTCACCCCTCCTGGACAGTGTTCTAAATTCACACTGCACTGATTCTCATTTACTTGAGTCATAAAATCCAGAGGATTTTGCTGCAGGCCATGTCTTATAAAACAAGAATTCACCTTAAACTTCTCATAGTAGAACATTTTAAAGGATAGGATTGCAGAGAACCAAGTAACTGTAGCTAGGCAACCAGAAGCAACTATCAAAAAAAAAGAGAAAGAAAATTCAGAAAAGGCCAAGTAGGTATTGTCGATACAATATTTGGTATTAAGAGATTAGAAGTATTATTCTGTGTTTGTTAGTAAAACTTGCTTGTGATATTTAGTGCTGCTCACAACTCTTTGAAATTTATTAGAATATTTCCCATCAGGCCTTATCTTTGATTGCTTGGGGCTCAGTTTGAGAATTTACTTAGCTGCTTGGCTTGGGCTACCTCTGTTAGAAGCGTTAATTAACATATTTTCGGCACTGTCAACAGAAGAGTGAAGTACTGGACTTGATGGGACCATCAAACATCTGCACAGCCTCTCAGTGGGCAGATACCTGTCCAGAACCTGGTCTCATATCCAGGACTCTGCTCATGGGAAATCAGTTGCTCCTCTCCAGTGAGGGAATAAAAGGTCCAGGGTCATCAGAGTCCAGCGCATTGTTGGAAAACATTGGCTCAAAAGTAAGACACCTTGCCTTTTAAATTGATGTAGACTATATTAAAATGTTTTATTTGGGGCTCTTTATTTGCTAGCAATATCAGTTTAAGTCAATTTAAACTAGTTTTAGCATAGGGTAGAAAAGAACTTTGGAGTTGTTCCAAATTTAAAAACACAGTTAGATGTTTGAAATGATCCGGACATTATTCCAATGTCCTTACCTTGCTGTGATTCTGTTTTCTCTTTCCTCTACTTCTTGAGTCCATGCACTAGCATCTGATAGTACCCTTACTTCACATCATCGAATCCAGCGACCCAAGGAGACACTGAGTTCCTCATAGCCCGTTGCAAAATTTCTAGGTGAATACTTACATTGGCTCATGTAGGGCCAAGTGCACACTTCTGCGTTAGTGAACTATGACTGAAGAATGCAAACACAAAATAAGCGTGCAAACTTCCCTAGGAATCATGAAGCATGTGTGCAGATGTGTGGGAGTAGTGTGAATGAAATTCCCTTGGGTGTGTGTGTGTGAAGGTGAAAAACAACAGCTCTCTGGTGCATCTTGTCACATCACTGTGTTCTTTAGATAAAGATGAGTCACCTCATTTTATTCTCCTTAAGAAAAGTAATAACTGCCCCAGCCAGGGACATGTTATGTAAAGAGTATAACAGCCTCACATGGGAATTCATTTTCATCTCCCTCATCAAGTTTAAAATTATTCTTTGTCTTCAAAGAAAGGCTGTCTCACCTCACTGAATAAAGTCACTAACTAATGACGTAGAACAAAAGCAGCAGAGCCATCAAAGAAATACAGTTAAAGCAACAAAAAATGCAAGACTTTCATATACCTTCTGGCACTTACAAATTTCATCATAAGTAAGCTGGTATTTCAGAAAAAACTGGATCCTAAGGCAGAAGTCTAACATTTACAAACACAGAAAAGTGTCTAGATGGTTTAGAACATAGCCATATAACTGAATAGTTACTTTCTATTACAGGCAAAAGAACACGACGTTGGTTGTAAAAACTTTTTGTGCATTAATTATAGTTTTTCTTATATCAGTAGGCCTAAAAATGTATATGGTTCTCAAAACTGTAGGTTAAATTATTCCTGAGATTTTATTTCACAATGTTACTCTACATATTATTACATATTGATATGTAAAATAATTGAATCAAACCAACTATAAAGTACAAGATTCAGGGGCCATTCTGCAGATCCAGAATTTTAAAAGAATATTGCCTTCTAGAACTGTGGTTTAAAGGAGACTCATTTTATTTAGGAATGCTCAAATCTTGACTAACCTAGAGAAGTGAATAGTTGTGGAGAACGGGTAGAGTTAGAGACTTTAAGTTTTAGGAAGAATTCCTCTCTTTCTGGGTGGGGTGACCTCAGTTATATAATTACAAATATAATCCAGCACAAAAATAAGTACATATGCTAATTTTCTCTTACTCTCTGCACTTTGATTTTGCTTAAACTCGTTTATAGGTAAAGATTACTTGATTATTTTGAGGCTTTAGACAAATAACTTCCTGTATTTCAATCCATATGTGTCTTCTGGGATTTTCAGCTTGACAAAATGGACAGACATGTTCAAGAACACACACTGCACAACACAGCATTCCACACATCATCCCATTACATGATATCACACCATAAACAATATATTGCACACCATTCCCTGAATAATGACGTATTACACATGCCAGTCCATAAATCATGTATTACACAAAGCATTCCATAAACACAACATTCTAACATCACAGTCTAACCATTTGCCTAGAGAAGATCATAAAGTTATGTTTGATGAAAGACAGTTATTTCCCACATAATCCCAGGGGAAAATGTCCAGCTTCCACTCATGCTCATCTTCCATTTACCACCTTTAGAGTGTCCACCTGTAATACTTTCTCCATGTTCACCTAGCTGTTCATCAAGATGAAACTATTTGTCATCCTACTGAGTACTCAGTCACGTGGGACACTCGTAAAACAAAACAAGCAACAGCAAAATGACACCATTGATGGTGAAGGAGAAATTGGAAATTTTGTTTCTCTCCACTTTTATCTCAGCTATAGTAGGTATAAACTAGCAAAAATAGTCACCTTGAATTTTGGTGGTCCGGGAGATGGCACGCAGGGCCTCAGGCATATGGAACACATGCTTCATCCCTGAGCTATACTCCTGACCTCTCATTGATTTTTTATCACATTGATTTTAATCTGAATCATATTTGATTTTTAATCTGAATCACATTGATTTTTAATCTGAATCATATTTCATACATTTGTGTCAATGGTACCACAATGCTGGTCTATGATTTTATTGTCAGAGCTGAGGCTCTCCGACTCCATGCTTTTGTAGTACAGATTGGACTTCATGACTCTTGGTCAAACCCACTTTAAGAGAATAGTGGCTAAAATGTGCAAACTCTCAGTTCCTAAAGAGGGGACACCCTTTCTGTCTCCCACTATCCACTCTCTCAGTGGCAAACACAGATTTTCCCCACTGGCACCTGAAGTCTGATTGCTGGTATATATTATTTTTTTGTAGTGCTGAAGATTGAATCCAGGGCCTTCAAACTGAGCTACATCTCCAGTACGCCTTTTGGATTTTGAGATAGGATCTGTCTAAGTCACTAGCTTGCCCAGGCTGGGCTCAAACTTGTGATTCTCCTGCCACAGCCTTTCAGAGTGTTAGGATCACAGGCATGCAGCCCCATGCTTGGCTCAATTACGGGTTTCTTTTGACATCTCGTAACTACATGTTTTCTCTTTCTTCATTCAGTCTGTAGGAGGAATGTCTTGGAGAGATTATTCTGCCCTGTCGTTCTTCTCTTCCTCACTGCTTATGTTCTAAATACTCCAGAAATTCCAAAAAGCATACTCGGTCACCTTCCCACGTTTGTCCACCCACTCAGGGCACCTGCTTGAGATTTTACATGACCTGTCAGGTCAGCAAAACTCAGATATTGTAACTTTCAGATATATCTCACTTTTCTTCTAAAACAAAAAAATATGCATTTTCAGGGTATTCTCAATCTAAATTTTTGTGGTGAATTTTTCCTATAAGAGCACACAGTTTCAACCTGAAGGCTTCCTGTTTCAAGAAGATTTTAGTAAACATTTTGCATATTTAAGCATTTAACATATTTAAACCCTTTATATAAAGGACTATTTCAGTTTAAAATAATTTAGACTGGGGGTATGATTGATTTCAAGATATAATAATTCTACCTAGTGCTAGGAGAAATGATAGGACGGAAAAATCACACTCCATGGATACTTTATGAATCAAAATGTGAAATGCCTAGATTATAGTTTGCTATTCTTTGAGCTCTAGAATTTGCATTTAAAACAAGTTTGGTTTCCTTTTCCTTAGTTTGGCACTCTGGCAGAATTCTGCAGTAGAAACAGTGATCTCTATGGAGATATAGATTATAGTTCATGCTAAAATATGTTTGTCATTGACATCCTTTTGGCTTAAATTGGTGACAAATTTAATGCAAGTTTAGTATTAGAGAAGCTGTTTAAAATGATTTTGACATCAGAAAAATGATGGCAAACATATAACAAAGAGCTATTTGTACCAATAGTGTTTTCAGCTCTTGTCTGCAGGGGTGCGAGAATGGGGAAGGTTAGAATGCTGTTAATCTCTACACAATGGCTGGAGTAGTCTGCAGTTTATTAAAATTAATTTTATTGGTGCATTTTAGGTATGCAACAGAATGACATTCATCAGTGGAAATTTGTACCTTCACATAATCTCTCTTGGTTCTTATTTTTTCCCCCTTCCCCCGCCCTCCCTTCAACCCCTCCTCTCCTCCCTATACTCTGCAGTTTTGAGTTAAGATGAGACTAGTACTAAGTTTTCAAATGTACCATTGAATCTAAGGGCTATTTTGGTGAGATAAAAGATTTCTTAAATGATATGATTAGGTCTAGAAATTTCCAGAACATTTTGTCTCCAAAGTCAAAATAATTTTGTCTCAATTTAATTTTAAACCTCCTGAAGATTGCTTTCCCTACCCTGAACAGTTGAATTTTTTTTTCTTTTTGGGGGCAATTTCCATAAACATATTATAATAAGGGTATCAGGGAACAAAAGCCATCTCGTGGTTAGCTAAGTGTGAAAAGACCACTGTCAAAAGCCTTCTGACATTAATGAGCCAACACTGAAGTATGAACTCTTTCCCTTGATTATCCTTCAATTATCATTAGAAGCATCAAGCTTTATGGGGTATTTGGCAAGCTTTGTAATGATGACATTTCCTTCCTATAAAGTTTTAAAATTCATATCTTTCATCATGGTAAATTAAGTTACTTTCATCTTCATCTCTGCTTGTCTAAACTGAAATGGACATTTGGGAGGCAATGATTTTCCTGTTTCAACAGATGTAGCATGATTTCTTGACCAGCTCTGCTGAAGAATTCAAGTCTTAGATAGAACAATTTTTAGGTTGCCATCAAAATCTGATATGCTGATATATGATTGAGGCCACAAAGTTGTCAATATCAAACACATCCTTATCTTCCTTAAATCTGCAATCTGAAAACAAAGCCAGAATTTTAGTCACAAAGACATCATCAATCACACCTGGGAAATTTTCAAAGCTATGCCAAAGGATTTAAGTAGCATTTCTTCCATTAATCTTACTGAATGTCTCATGACTAAATCCTATGCATTGCTTTTAAGATTTGCTCAAAAAATGTCTTGGCATACAAAGTATGGACAAGTTATTCATTACGGCTTTTATGTTACTAAGTAATTTACTTTTTAAACGTAATGTACTTTTCTAAGTAATTTAGCACTGATTTTCTTCTTCCATAAAATATCAGAAAATACTTTCTACCTAAATGAAAGGTTTGGTTTTTGACAACACAAACTTTTACAAAGAGCAAAAACTAGTTTTTACACTGAAATCAGCTGAAAAGGAAAATAGTAATAAATATATGACAGCTGATCTATTGATTTTTTTTTACCAAAAAGAATATAAGCTTGGAATTTTTATTGTTTAGAACTGATTATATATACTACATAAGCTTGTGGATTATATATAAAATATACTTATTGACATATATTAAATAAATATTTATTTATAACAAGGAAGCATTCTATATAATGGAAATAGCAAGATTAATAAGACAGAGTGATTATGGTCTAGTTGAAGAGATATAAACATGAAGTCAGTAGACAAATGTTATAGATAAGAGGAATTCTGAGAAAGGAAAAGATCTGACACACACACACATTCAACTTTGATTTTGGATGATGGTTGGACAGTTTGGGATATAAAGCTAAAAAGTCATTAAGTCAGATTGAGAGGGCTTTGTAATGCAATAGTAATCTTCACTTAGATTGTATTATAAGGATGATACAGTCAAATCGAGAATTGAGAGAGATCATTGTGTGGGTTTATTGAATGAAGGATTGGCATGAGTGTACAAAGAAAGCAGGCAGAGTAATAAGGAGGCTGGTTTAAAAAGCAAGTTAAGAGATTATACAAATCTGAAAAGGAGGAGTTTCCAATGATTATGCAGTGAAAAAATAGACTGAAGAAACTGATTTGGTGTGAGTTAGGGAGGAAGGGAATTACTAACTAAGACTTTTGCGTACTATGTTGAGAGAGAACAGAGCTAGAAGGGAAAGACAGCACAGACTTGATAAAGAGGATAAGGATTTCCATTTTACTTATAAGAGGTTACAGCTCTCTGAGGGTTGAGTCATTGCCGAGTGAGTTTTCGACTGTAAGTTAAGATTTTAAGACATTAGCTCATATAGTATGGGGTTTACTAGCTCATTTGGAGGGGGAATAAAGAAAGTAAGTGACATGAAGATTTATTAGAGAATCTTGTGGTGGCTGAAGTAAGAAAAGCAGTCAGGGAAGGGGATGGAGAAAAATGGCTATAGAGATAGGAAGAGAGCCAGGAAAGAGAGTATTATCATTCAAGCTATGGAGAAATGTTATCAGTGGCCTATGGGGCAAAATGTTTGAGGAGAATGAGGTAATTGGTTTTGGTAACTATGAAGTCATTGGTATCCTTACAGCTAGCACTTTCGATTGAGTGGGGGACAAGAACTGCAGGGGATTTATGGGTGATCATGGATATAAATGATGAGAAATGCAAGGAGGTGGAGGTAGTAATGTAGTGTTTCAAATGGAGTGAATGGGATGCCTGAAATGGTGCCTTGTTTAGAAAATTACAGACTGAAAGGAAGACACTTTAGAAAGAAAGACTTGGGAATACTTGGAGGATACAACTGAGCGTTGAGTGGAGAGAGAAAAAACCTTGGGCAAAGTAGAACATTAACATTTCAGTTGACTCGAGCTTTAAGAAATTGTTTCACATTCTCTCCTATGATATAAAGTCACACCACAAGACTATAGGTTAATAATAACTGGTTAGAATGTTACCAGTATTAGTCAGGAGAGCCTTAGTATTGCTTTAGAGATTATCCCTATTGCCCAAAATACATTTTAATGAACTTTATTTCTTGTTCTACATCATGTTGGTCATGGCATGCATGGGTATCTGTAACAGTCACTTGAAAATCCAGAGTGACAGAGGATTTATCTTGACAAATGATTATATAATCACTACCATGGAAGAAAGGAACATTGTGAATGTTATCTTGCTTCTTACACCTCTCTCATTGAAGTGACATATGCCACTCCCACTCACATCTCTGTGATCAAACTAATTACATGGCCAGATCACTCCATTCCACTCCAGATCACACTTCTGTTGTCACAGAAGGGCAACACTACCTGGTGTGGGAGAAATAGGAATTTTGTGATTAAAATTACTTTAAAAGCTTGACTAAAACTGTAGAATTCATAGGATGGAGGAGGTAACCAACAGGGTTGAATTAATTACATTATTCTTGAAATGCATATAATATTGAAATCATCTCCTAGGAACACCTGTGAATGGAAATTCTTCGTAATTGTTTCTGAACACTTTCAATAAAATGAAACAATTAGCTTCATCTGATGTATTAGTTATGATTAGTTTCATCTGCATGTGACAGAAGAAAATAATATAATAGTGGATGAAGCGAGATGCAGTTTATTTCTCTCTTATCTCAAAGTCTAGACAAGAGGTTGAGGACGCCGTGTTTATCACTCACCAGATTTCTTTCACCTAGTTTCTCAACCACCATCAATGTCTGACTTCCACCTTGTGGTCTAAGATGCCGGTTCCAGCTCTGGATGACAAGTGTGGATCAGGCAGCAGGGAGCACCCTTAAAGGCTTGGGTGCTGCTCCTCAGGTTTGCATTGGCCAGAGCTTGGATGCCATGATGAAGGCTGATCTCTCTGGTCTGTATTCTGGGTGTCCATGTGTTTAGCTCACTTCCTTTTCTAAGTAAAAAGAAGATAATTATTATCATAAAACCACCCATTTTATATATTTCACCAACCCTCTGTAGAGGGTCCTCCTGTTTGAGTTGGAGTTTCTTCTTATTTTAACAAATCTTAGCATGGATGGGAATCAGGGAGCCCAAGTTCCATATGAAAATGTGAGGACTCACTTGGAATAGATACATTTTTTGAACTGGAGTCAGGAAGTTTCAAATAAGCTAATCATTTTGTGTAAGAGAATGAATATCAATATTGGATTGGTACTGGGATAAAATATGGTTCCAGTTACCATTTTGTGGCCACCTACAAGCTTCATCTCATTCACAGCTCTGGTAGGGAATGATAGTGATCTGGCAAAGGTTTGACCAATATTTTCACATGATTATGAGTTTAATTTTTAATTAATAATGTCCTATATTGAACTGGGCTCCACATGGAGTTCTTGCTATAGGGCTCAAAAGCAGTAGTGAATTCAGGAGAGCAATGAAGAGTTTTCTTTTCAGCTTCACTCCTGTTATGGGAGCTATAAGATGGAACAGAGATCATTGGCAAAAGAGAGAAGAGAGAAAATGCTGAGGAGCTTCGAAAGCAAGGAGAGGTTGGCAGCTATGTTTGACCCAGCATTAGACCTGGCAGAGACTTCAGAAAACAGCAGAGGCCTTTTACTTTATATGCTTGTTTTTCCTCTGTTCTTTGTTAGCTTTTTTCAACTTTATACACCAGATGTTGGACTTATATTATTATTGTGTTGGTAATAGTAACACAAATTTGAGTGGTAGGAAAATGCATTATTCAGGTTGCAGATGAGGCAGTCCTTGCCAAACCTGCATGAATTAAACATCTAGTAGCCCAGGGTTTGATGGAGCTCAGTGTCAGGAGATCCACAAAGGTGGGGTGGAAACTGTAATCACCAAGACCTGTGACAATTTAGGGGCCCTGTTTGTTGATCTTCTTCAAGACTGGATAATAATGATAACAGAAAAGGACATCTAAAACTGAGGATTTTCTATTTAATTAAGAATTGAATCATCACCTTATTAAACCATAAATTAGTAGAAGATGATATAAATCAATGTTAAGTAAGGTAAATAAAGCAAAATACCCATCTTTTTAAGTTAATATTTCAATTAATTTCTTGCTATTATCTTTAAATTTCATATATTACCATTTCCTCTTATTTATTAAAGAATATTTATTTTCCTGTAATATTTAAGTTTCTACCATTATGAATTACATGATAAAATTCAATTC
Organism: Heterocephalus glaber; assembly: GCF_053883595.1. NCBI lineage: Eukaryota > Metazoa > Chordata > Mammalia > Rodentia > Bathyergidae > Heterocephalus > Heterocephalus glaber. Next base: position 51,929,648 of record NW_028258142.1, on the reverse strand, counting down.
AGTATTCAGCATTTTGCCTTTTGTATTCTTGACCAAATCAAATTCTTTTTACAGTTTCATAGAGTTTTTATACCAACATATTTATCTAGATGTTATATAGCTTTTCTGTCTGACAAACATAAATCAAGACAAGATCTTACAACTTGACCCTGAACTTGATACACTGCCACTTATTTTTAAGTCATCATTTAAAAAAGTATGTGATGATATCCATGTCACAAAGGAACATTTGAAAATAAGGCTTAATTATATGATGTCAAACCATCATTTAAACTTCAAGGTCCTAGTCTTGGAATGCTTATTTATCCACAGTATATGTTGATTTTATTTTGAGTGGATATGCATTAATGAAAGATAAGTGCTGTTTATGCCAAATAATATCTTTCTCCTTTACACAAAGAGAAGTGAAGTAATCTATTATTTTAGACAGTTGTTAGTGGAGGGAACATAGATTTTTCACATTATGGTATCAGTTTGGAAGAAGCCTCTTGACAAGAAATATTGCCCTAAAATTGATGGTAGATTGTGGATAATAGATGATAATCTCTAATGAAAGAGGTATGAATAAAAGCAAATAATCTTCAAAAGATATCACATTGCAGAATCATATCCAGCACCTTATTCTGCATCCACATTCACAGCACTTTGCTCTATTCTGTTCGCTGGCACAGTAAACTATCCCACTGACTCTGAGGAAATATTAGTAAGTAGATGGAGAATCAATTCATTCATTGCTTTTGTTAATTTATGAGAACAAAATATGACAGGTCCCTGGCAAAACTGAGGTCTTCTTTAAATGTTTGAGTATGTGTCTGTGTGTTTCAATGTTATGACTGGCATTTTTTCATAAATCTCAAAGGAATTTAAAGATACTAACATTTCAGAAGGGGCCTAAAGCGTAAGACACAGTTATCTTGCCATCAAAATTTCCATAGGCTTTATATGAGCCAGAGGAATTACTCATTCTTAATAAGAATGAACTAAATCTCTTCTCTCCTTTGGTCTCTCATTTGAATTAATTGGTTTTGGCTTGCCAGAATCACAGTGCAGAGCATAAAGACTGGAAAGGCTTGGCATGTACTGTGTTTTCTCCACTGCATTAATTGAACTGTAAATGAGATTTGGTCAATAACATAAAACATGCTGCCCAGAAAGCACAAAGAAAAACATGAGAGATATTCAAATGCTTAGTAATGTGAGGGATGTGACCACAACTTAAAGCCTCTTCCATAACTCCATTCTAATGAAGTACGGTGCAAACTCCTTGCTGATCTATTCTATTATACAATTTAAAACAATCTTGGGTGCATAAAAAGATAGATTTCAAGACTTTGATGCCATTTTCTTTCCCCAGAGTTAGTTGATACTCTCTAGCATTGCTCATGGCATTTTTTGCTATGATTTGAATAGCCCTGTACATTTTCCTTCCATTATCCTAGGTCTCAATTGTTTGACTTTATTTTTTTCCGATGATCTTATCCAACAACCTCCTTTGTCCTGTCACACCCATGAGCATACCCTATATCTTGCCATAACTGTGAATCCTGCATCATTTCAATATTAAGTACTTCACACTCACACTACTAAACTCTTGTTTTCCCAGCTCACTTTAAGCAGTATCTTTCCTTAAATAAACCTTCCTTTTACTATTATTAGGACCTAAAACACATTGATTAGTTGCATTCACTCTTTTCATGTTCTAGTTCCTCTTTTCCCAGTTAAACTTTGATAATTAGTCATAATCACTCCCTACATGTGAGACTGACCTCTTTGGCACATTCTCAGTACCTTAATTAGGAGACCTCACAGCTCTAGCTTGGTTTAGTCCAACTTTGCTTATTCTGCGACAGCACCCACCATTGCTCAACATATTTAGAGAAGAAGACACACTTTGGTGGAATAATCTCATTTGAAATCCTTGATAGATAACATAGGTGGAATGTTCAATTGGAAATCACACTGTACCTTCTTCAGGCATTCCATTTTCGTTTCTCTCAGCAACTGCCTTATACTTTCTCATCTCTTCAATCCTTATCTCTTCAATGCTCAAATGCGTCTTTCCTTTCCTCTTCAACTGATAGTATATCTAATTCACTGAGAATATCACACTCCATCACACTAAAACTCCATTTGAGTTGCTAAATCTTATGCTCATTTGTTTCTTTCTTTTCGTTCTTTCTTTCTTTTCTTTTTTTTTTGGTACCAGGGATCGAATTCAGGACCTTGCACTTGCGAGGCAGGTGCCGAAACCAGTAAAGTAAATCCCACGCCATGCTCATTTCTTACTTGATCTAATTGATGATTCTGTTTTTCTTGACACATTTTCTTTACTTGGCTTCCAAGGGACTGTATTTTTCACTGATTACTCTTCCTCAGTATCTCTTCACCTCCCTGTCTTCACATTGGAAAGCCCGTGCCTCAGTCTGTGGATATCTTTTCTTTTCTTCTTTTATTCATTCATTTGTTGATGTCATCCAGTCTCATGGCTATAAACAACAATTTACAAGTGAACTTAAGAGTTCTGCATTTATTATTTTAGTCTCCATGTTTCCCCAAATTCCATGGTTTGTATCTACTTGCTTACTTGGATTTTCTCCCTAATTATATGACAGGCAGCTGATCTTAATGTACTGAAAACCAAAAACATTTGAACTATACTTTATCTACCCTCTCAACCAAATGAGATATTCTGTCCCTAAGTTCTCCCTCTTAGTTAATGGAAATCTGATAATTTAATTTGTCATGGTAAATTTATAGTTATCCTCAAGTCTTTTTTCCCCTGACATATCACAGTTTCAGTTCTACAAATAATTACTTCTAAATCGATCTTCAAAATACATCCAGAAAATAAGCACTTATTTTTGGCATCACAGTTTCCATACTGGCTCACTCTGCTCTGATTTGTTCCCTATACTATGGCAATAATCTATTAACTGCAGAGTCATGCTGAAAACACCGAATCAGCCTGCTGCAGACAGGCAGGTCTGCGGATGCATTCCTGAGGTCAGCAGTCACACTAAAAACATAAAATCAGCCCGCACCCAGGCAGCAATCCACTGGAACCCCCCCCACAATTCCTTTGGCCTCTTCTCTGTACAGCCACCTGGTTCCACACTACAAAGATGCAGAGGACGCCAGACCACCAGACCACTGTACTGGAGCTAATCAAGTTCTCAGCATTTAAAGAATTCCTGCCCAGAGGTAGGGGCTTCTGAGCCGCCATCCCACTGCTCCCGGCCCAGAGGAAGGGGCTTTTGGGCCACCATCCCTACCGCCACTCCTGGACCCCGGCCCACCTCTCCCAGCTCAGAAGAGGTGAGCCAAGCAGACACCAAAAGCATGCCATCTGTCCCACCAGTCAAAATGAGAAAACATGTAAAGAAGTCTCAAAACCAGACTTCCAGATCACCTATAGCAACCCCAAAGGGAAATGAGTTGGAAGACTCTGATACTCAACCACCTGGACCCACTGAACTGGCAACAAAAGGGGATCTGGAAAAAATGAAATGAGAAATAATTTCTCAGATAACAGGAGAAATTGTGCTCCTAGTGCAAGACATGATTAATAAATCTAGAGAGGAGCTGAGGAACATGATGGAATCCCAACATAGGAGACAAATGGAATCCATAAAACAGATGAAAATAGATTTCCAGGAGATGAAAATCTCCATTGAAAGTCTACACAGCAGAATGAGCCAATGTGAGGACAGAATTTCAGATATAGAAGATAAGATTGCAATTAGTGACCAGGAAAAGAAAAATTGCTTCAAAATTATAAGGGAACATGATAAATCAATCCAGCAGCTGCTAGACGATGCAAAGAAGAATAACATAAGACTGATTGGGCTCAATGAAGAAACAGGAGAGGGTACAGATGATGTAAAAAACTCTTTGCAGAAGTAATGGTAGAAAACTTCCCAAGCAGGGGAAAAGAACTTGACATACAGATAAGTGAGACATATAGGACTCCAAATAGCCTTGATCAAAAAGAAATCTACACATAGGCATATAATTGTTAAGATTCCAGAAACCCAACAGAAGAACAAAGTTCTACAAGCAGTCAGAGAAAAGAAACAAATCACATACAAAGGAAAACCCATCAGAATCACAACAGACTTCTCAACACAAACCATCAAGGCAAGAAGAGCTTGGAGTGACATATTCCAAGCCCTAAAGGAAAACAGCCTCCAACCAAGATTGATGTACCCTGCAAAACTATCTCTCAAAATTGATGGAGAAATAAGATACTTTCATGACAAAGAGCACCTTAGGAACTTCGTGAATACCAAACCAGCACTCCACAGAATTTTACACAATATCCAAGGAACAGACATTGAGGATCACAACCCCAGGAAGTAAAGCAGAATGAACCCATCTGGCATGACAAGAAATTAAATGTAAATGGGGAGAACCCAACAAAAAGAAAAAGTCATGGCAATGACAAGTCAATACGTTTCAGTTATAGCCATCAACATTAATGGTCTCAATTCACCAATAAAAAGAAATAGACTAGCAGAATGGGTCAAGAAGCAAAATCCAACAATATGCTGCATACAAGAAACACACTTAATTCAAAAGGAAACTCATAGACTGAAAGTTAAAGGGTGGAAAACAATACTCCATGGGACAGGAACCCCCCCAAAAAAGCAAGAGTAGCTATCCTCTTTGCTGATCAAGCAGATTTCAAGTCAACACTGATTAAGAGAGACAAAGAAGGACACTACATCCTTGTAAAGGGAACAATAGAAGAGGAAGAGATGACAATCATAAATATCTATGCACCAAACACTAGTGTGCCCAACTATATAAAACAAATACTAACGGACATGAAAAGTCATATATGCACTAATACAATTGTAGTGGGGGACCTCAACACCCCACTCTCACAAATAGATAGATCAACTAGACAAAAAAATAAATAATGAAATACTAGAACTCAATCAAACTCTTGAACAAATGAACTTAACAGATGTTTACAGAGTCTTCCACCCCACAAAATCAGAATACATATTCTTCTCAGCTGCACATGGGTCCTTCTCCAAAAGAGACCACATACTCACACATAGAACATGTTTAAGTAAGTGCAAAGGAATTGAAGTTATTCCCTGTATATTATCAGACCATAGTGGGATGAAAGTGGAGATCCACAGCAAAAGAAATGAAAAATTTCATAAACACATGGAAATTGAACAACACACTACTGAATAACCAATGGGTCACAGAGGAAATTATAAAGAAATCAGACAGTTCCTTCAATTAAATGACAATGACAATACAACATATCAGAATCTATGGGAAACAAGGAAAGCAGTCTTACGAGAGAAATTCATAGCAGTGAATACGCATATTAGGAAAACAGAACGAGCCCACTTAAACAATCTGATGCTGAACCTCAAGCTTCTAGAAAAAGAAGAGCAGGACAACCCCAAAGCTCATACAAGGGAGGAAATTGTAAGGATCAGAGGAGAAATCAAGGCAATGGAGACTAAGAGAATGATACAAAAAAATCAATGAAACCAAGAGTTGGTTCTTCAAAAGAATCAACAAAATTGACAAACCCTTAGCCAGCCTTATCAGAAAAAGGAAAGAAAAGGCCCAAATCCATACAATCAGGAATGAAAAGGGTGAAATTACAACAGACTCAGCAGAAATCCAGAGGATCATCTATACCTACTTCCAGAACCTATACGCCAATAAGATGGAAAACACAGAAGAAATGGACAGATTCCTAAATATATATGAATTACCAAAGTTGAACGAAAAAGACCTAAAAATTCTAAACAACCAAATATCAACCAATGAAATTGAAAATGTAATTAAAAACTTATCAACTAAGAAAATCCAGGGCCCTGATGGCTTCACTGCTGAATTCTACAAGACATTTAGAGAGGAACTGCTGCCACTACTGTTTAAACTCTTCAATGAAATTGAAAGGGAAGCAATACTCCCAAATTCATTCCTGGAAGCAAGCATCACCTTGATCCCCAAAGCAGAGAAAGACCCAGCTGAAAAGGAGAACTAAGTAGACCAATCTCACTAATGAACATAGATGCAAAAATCCTTAATAAGATACTGGCAAATAGAATGCCGAAGACCATCAAGAAGATCATACACCCTGATCAAGTGGGATTCATCCCAGGGATGCAGGGATGGTTCAACATACACAAATCAATCAATGTAATACACTATATCAATAGAACCAAGGACAAAAACCATATGATTATCTCCACAGATGCAGAAAAAGTATTTGAAAAAATCCAACATGCATTTATGATGAAAACCCTAGAAGAAATTGGAATAGATGGTCTCTACCTCAAACTGATAAAAGCCATCTATGAAACATCAACAGCCAATATCATACTAAATGGTCAAAAACTGAAATCCTTCACACTAAAATCAGGAACAAGACAAGGATGTCCACTGTCACCACTCTTGTTCAATATAGTTTTGGAAACATTAGCCACAGCAATTAGACAAGAGAAAGAAATAAAAAGAATAAAGATAGGAAATGAAGAAGTCAAATTGTCATTATTTGTATATGACATGATACTGTATATAGAAGACCCCAAGAACTCCACCAAAAGTCTTCTAGACTTAATAACCAAATTCAGTCAAGTAGCTGGTTACAAGGTCAACACACAAAAATCAATAGCTTTCCTCTACACAAATGACAGACTCACTGAAAGAGAAATAGGGCAAATAATTCCTTTCACAATAGCATCCAAAAAACTGAAATACCTAGGAATCAACCTAATGAAAGAAATCAAAGACCTCTTCTCTGAAAACTATAGCACTCTGAAAAGAGAGATTGAAGATGATATCAGAAAATGGACAGACATCCCCTGCTCCTGGGTAGGAAGGATTAATATAGTGAAAATGGCCATACTTCCAAAACTGCTATATAGATTTAATGCAATTCCAACTGAGATCCCAGCAGCATACTTCATAGACCTTGAGAAAACAATGCAAAAATTCATTTGGAACAAGAAGAGACCTAGAATAGCAAAAGCAATTCTAGGTAACAGAGACATGGCAGGGGTATCAAAATCCCCAACCTGCAACTATTTTACAAAGCTACTGTGATAAAACAGCTTGGTAGTGGCAAAGAAACAGACCTGAGGACCAGTGGAACAGATTAGAAGATGCAGAAACAATGCCAGGCACACTCAGCCATCTTATTTTCAATAAAGCAGCCAGACACCCTCACTGGAAGAAAGATAGCCTCTTCAATAAGTGCTGCTAGAAAAATTGGGTTTCAACTTTCCAAGGATTAAAACTAGACCTATATCTCTTGCCATGCACTAAACTAAAATCAAAGTGTATTAAAGATCTAAATATTAAAATAGAAACACTGAAACAATTGGAACAGAAGTTAGGTAGAAATCTTGAAGACATAGGTGTAGGAAAAGATTTTATGAACAAAACTTCACTTGCCCATGAACTTGCACAAACAATCAGCAAGTGGGATCTCTTCTTATTTGAAAGCTTCTGCACAGCAAGTGAAACCACCAGCAGTGTGAAGAGACAACCCACAATGTGGGAAAAAATCTTCACCTGCTTTTCCTCAGACAAAGGTCTAGTCTCTCGAATCTATAAAGAACTTAAAAAGATCAGACCTCCCAAATTTAAAGACCCAATACAAAAATGGGCATCTGAAATGAACAGACATTTCTCAGACCAGGAAGTAGAAATAGCAAATAAATACATGAAAAAATGTTCAACATCACTGGTCATTCAAGAGATGCAAATGAAAGCAATGCTGAGATTCCTCCTCACTCCAGAAAGAATGGGTGCTAATCATGAAATCAACCAATAACAAATGCTGGTGGGGCTGTGGGGAAAGAGGAATCCTGCTCCACTGCTGGTGGGAGTGTAGACTGCTGCAACCACTGTGGAAATCAGTATGGAGATACCTCAAAGAACTAGGACTGGAAGTCCCATTTTACCCCGCTATTCCACTGCTGGGGATCTTCTCCAAAGAATTAAAAGAATCATACCACGGTGATATATGTGCACCCATGTTCACAGCAGCACAGTTTGTGATAGCTAAAACTTGGAAACAGCCCAAATGCCCATCAACTGGAGACTGGATAAAGAAAATGTGCTTTTTTAAATAAAATGGAGTACTACTGAGCTGTAAAAAATGAGAAATTAGAGACATTTATAGATAAATGGATGCACATTGAGGGTATAGTCTTTTTTTCTTTTTTTTTTTTTTGGTACTGGGGATCAAACTCAGGTCCTTAGGCTTGCACAGCAGGCAGCCAAACCACTGAGCTAAATCCCCAGCCCTAAGGCAATACTCTTAATTGAAATAAACAGGACACACATGTACACATACCGAATACTTTCTCTGGTGTGAGAAACTGAAAGTGTAAAAAAGGACTGAAATGTATAATAGGTAATGTGAAATAGGAAGAAAAGGGGCAAAGGGGAAGGGAGTAGGAGGGCTGGAGGAAAAAAAGAAGGGTGTGGAATTAATATGAGAAAATGGAAAAATAGGAACAAAATCTTTGTAAATAGGCAGGACTGGAGGGGTTGAAGGGAGGGCTGGGCAAGGGTGAAAAAGAAGAACCAAGAGAGATTATGTAAAGGTGCAAATTTCCAATGATGAATGTCATTATATTGTATACCTAAAATGTACCAATGATTAGAATGAATAATCAATAATGCAAAATAGGAAGAAAAGGTCCAAAGGGGTAGGGGTAGTGGGAGGGGCAGGGGAAAGGAAAGAAGGGAAAGGAAAAGTGCTGAGAAATGGAAAAAATGGAAATAAAGTCTTTTTAAATAGGGAAGGGTGGAGGGGGTGAAGGGAGGGCTAGGAATGGGGAAAAAATAAGAACCAAGATGCATCATGTAAAGGTACAATTCCCAATGAGAAATGTAATTGTGTTGTATACCTGCAATGTACCAATAAAAGAATTTAAGAAAAAAAATAATCTATTAACTGCATCTACCTTTGTAACCCACCCAGCCTGTTTTCACCATGGCAACCAGTTAATACCTGTTGAATATGGTGGTTCCATGTTGTTCCACAGTTCAAAGCCCTTTGAGTGACTTCCAGATGCACTCACAGTGAAAGCCAAAAGGTGGTGCATTGGTTAATACAGCCTCACTCCAATGTGCCTCCTCCCTTTTCCCAGGACCTCAACTCCCACCTCCACCTTGCACACTCATCCTGTCCCAGCCATGCCAACTGCCTTGCTTTCCTGTAACACACAGGCATGTGCCGGCCTCAGGGTCCTTACAAACTCTTGATTTTCCTTCTACCTTGACAGTCTCCATTCTCTCACCTTTTGAAGATCTTTCCCTAAAGGTCATTTCTGAATAATATACAGGCTATGAAAACTAGACCTATTTTACAACACTTTCAGACTTCCTATTCTTCTATTTTCTCCATACATTTATATTTCTTAACATATGTATATGCCCACCCAGGCATACACACATTTATTTGTATATTAGTATTTGTTCATTTCTCCCTCATTAAGAAATGCAAGTTCCATGAGGGTTGAAATTTTCTTTTTTGTTTGCATTCATTGCTCTATGCCCAGCACCTAAAACAAGACCTGTTATTTAAAATAGTGGTCAGAAGTATATGTTGATTGAAATAGTTAAATAAAGAATTAAGAGTCAATGCTCACATTTATTTGAATACAGTCTGGAGAAAAATGAGTTAATGTATTGTAGCCATTCTGGATAAAAGTAATCTAGGTCTCTGGCATGCAAATTAAAATTTGGATTATATTAAAATATCAGTGTTTTAATGCTGTACCTGAGGAATAATTTATAGTGTGCCCAGATTTTTATAAAAGGAAATATCTTTTTATAAGATGTGCACTGTTGTTGTCAATTTCTTTGTTGCTTTTGATTCTTTCTTTGCAACATTTTTTTATGGAGCAATGTTTCCAGTCAGAAACCTGCTAGCAAACAATACCTCTTTAGATGAACTTTGTTGTCTTTTCCAAGGAAAAATTAAATGCCCAAATTTGGGTTATCAGCAAATCTGGGATGAGGGTTCAGGACCTTTCTTTATTTATTTTTAGATGGTCAGATGATAACTGCTCCCTTTATCAAATTTAGACAAAAGTTGGACCCATTCCACAGGGAGCTCTAAAGGCAGATGCAGGGAGTCAATTCTTAGAGTCATGATTGTGTGATGACGGCCTGTCTTTATTGGAGTGGACAGCTAGCATTATTCTGACACCCCAAGTCACTGATAGGCAATAACAGACTCAGGATGTTTTCATTACACAAGATAAATAGAACTTATGGAAATTAGTGACTGCATTTTCTTAGATCATCTGTCATGCTGTGACACTCTTCTTGTAAATTGTTCTTCTCTTGTGCACAGAATTTTCCTCATTAGCCTAATTATTTTTCTCCTCCTTGTTACTTCTGGAATACCCCTGTTTTTGCATATTGAGTTTGACTCAGCCTTTACCTCTGGAGAAGATTGATTGATTGATTGATTGATTTATATCAAAGGTCTTGGTACCAGGGCACTATTTCCTGGAGATAGTTAAACGTGCTAGAGTCTATTACACAAGTGTAAAAGATGTTCCCTTTTTTATTTTCCCAAATCACATTGTGTTAATCAGCTTTCCATTGTTATAACAAATACCTAAGATGATTTGTAAAGTGAAAAGTTTTATTTTGGGATAGAGATTCAGAGGTTTCGGCCCACGGTCAGTTGGCCCGTTGCTTTGGGGCTTTAGTGGTATATCATAGCTGCAGTACATGGTAAAGAAAAACTTGTCACCTCTGGCTAGAAAGTGAAAAAGAGAAAGAAAAAAAGCTGTAGTCTTACTATCCCCTCAAGGGCAGACCCCCAAGCACCTAAGGACTTGTTTTTTTCTCTATCTCTTAGATGTTCTCTACCTCCCAATAGCAACAGGGATTGGGAACAAGCCTTTAACACATTGGAGGAGATTCCTAATCCAAACTATAGAAGGCATTATTCCTGCTATTGACATACACAACATAAAAAACAAAAAACAGTGACATACTTAGATTTGTTATCTCCAGACTAGTAAAAGCAAAAAAAAAAATCCTTTCTAAAGGCCCATCACTGCTTCATTAGCTGCTGTCATTTGATTGTCAAATGATTGTATTGATTTTATTCTTCCTCGAACTCCTAGCACTGTTGAATCCCATAATACTTTCATGTGAAAGAGGATTCTGATCCTGTATCTGCTTCTACTGAGTTTTGTGCATGTTCTCATTCTCCTTCTCTGTTAGAGTTGATTTGGTACACTCATCTTTATATCTTACATTGCCACCAACATAGAATTTCTGGAGGTCCAAATCCTGTGTTACTGGTAATAATAATCAGCTATCTCATGCGATGGCCCCCTTGGGGTGCAGAGCCTTCTACATTGAACAAATTAGTTTGTTTTATTCAGGATAAAAGAATTGCACAGCTTCGGAGATACCAATTATAAAATGATCCTAGAAATACTTCATCAGGGTTAGAGACTTCTAGACCACATCTTCCTTCAGTGTCCTAACACTCAAAGTGGCCTTGCTCTTGCTAGGTCTTATTCAGAGTTCCTACAACTCCTGGAGGATTCCTGCTGGGAGTTCTGTATGACACACCTGGCAAACTCAGATACTTCATTTTCTGCTTCCTTCTTCTTCTTTTTTTTTTTTTGGTACCAGGGATCAAACTCAGGTCCTTGCACTTGCGAGGCAGGCGCCGGAACCACTGAGCTAAATCCCCGGCCCTGCTTCCTTCAATTTTAAAAAAATTCAAACCTCCAGATTTTTCAATTCATTCTCTTCTGAGGACTTTTTCACCTTCTGAAGTGACAATTAGCTAATTTGTCATCCAACAACTCATTTGTGCTAATAAAAGAAAGCCACAGGACATAGATTGGTTCACCCATGAGCCTGAAGGCCTCCTTGAGTAACAAGAACATTGTACCAAAGATCTTTTAGCCACGATGCCTCACTCTTGTTGTCAAAACTAAAAGTGTAACTAACACTAAAATAATTTTTAGCATATAATAATATAATTTCAACACTTAGTACTTACTTTCTAACTGTCAAGCTTTCTGTGAAATGCTTTATATTATTTCTTCTGTTTTTTAACCTTTTCAATTAGTCTGACGGGACAAAAACCATTGTAAACTTCATTTTACTAATGAAAACTGAGATTAAATTGACCAAGTAACTTGCCCAAGGTTACAGCACATTTGACACAACGTATCTTTTAATCCACACAATTGTCCAATTTTCTGGTGCAAGGAATTTAAATAATTTTCCATGTATCACAAAACTAGTATCAGTTTTAGCATTCAAAGTCAGTCTTCTTCAAATCTCTTGAGTTCTTCAAAACTATCAACATTCCTTGTTGTATCCTAACAACCTTGTAGAAAGTAGAGAGGTTCTTGAATATCTGTTTGAAAGTTGAGAAGGTTGTCTCAGTTATCTAATGCCATAGTAATGCTGTATAATGCTTAGAACAAATGTCAGTGACACAAAGCATAATCAATGCTTATTTGGTTCACGAGTCTGAGGGTGATCTGGGCTGTGTTGATGTGCTTGTCTGCAGGCACCTGTGTGTCACCCAGGCTGCTGTGCTCAATCTGCCCGGGCCAACTCCTAGGGCTGGAAGCTGACTGCCCACAGGCAGATCTGCAGTCTCCAGTTGAAGGACAGTGTGACCTGGTTCTCTGCCGCATAGTATCTCTTACTATCTAGAAGACTAGCCTGGGAATGTTCTCATGAAATTCTTAAAAGGACAAAGAGCAAAAAAGCCACTTTCCAGCCCCCTGTTTGTGTTAAAATTGCTAAAACCCCATTGGCTAAGTCATGTGACATCTTAACTCAGACTCAGAATATGAGCCCCTACAAGGATATGGAGAAGGTCATGGGTACCTGAGAGATGAAGAATTCGGGGGGTTTTTAAAAAAAGTACAAACTACTACAGTGTTCTAGGATATTTTTAATAGAAACAGAAAGGAAACTCAATATTCCCTCGAGGATCACTCCTCAAGTAGTCTACATGCTAATAAAATAATGTAACATATTTTTGCTATCTGTACTGACACTGCTTTAATAAACTAGTAGATCCCGTTTCTAGTACTGGGATCAGTACTGAGGAAAATTCTAAGTTGCTATGGGCAAGGCTGGCCTGGAAAAGTTTTTTCCCAAAACCTAGTCAGGGGTGAGGTGTGGGCAGGAGTGTCTTTTGTATTTTCTTTGAGTTTACATAAGATACAAAAGGTTTCAGACAGGGGCTGAAGGAATGGTTTGGGCTGGACTCACACCTTCCCTCAGAGCTGTCTTCCAAGGAGACACACCCATTCCTGGTTCCCTCCCAGACTGTCCTGTGGATGAAGGCCCCAGTGAAATCAGAGTTCCCAGTGTTGATTAGTGCCTGTTGTTTCAGCTCTGGATGAAACCCACTCCCGCTCCCAACATGAACACTTCCAGCAATAAGACAAGCCCAACAGATTGGCTTCAGGTTTTCCAAAGGAACGAATGCAAAGATCCTAACAAGAGGACAACTGCCCACCTGCCAGCAGTACCTCTAAGCAAGTGGCCTTCTGGCTGTGACAGGACAGAGCAGGGATGGTGTGCAGCCTTCTGGACAAAGCTCCCTGCTTCCAGATTGCCATATCCGCACCCTGTGTAGTGTCTCAAGCTTTCTCCGCTTCTGTCCTTGGGTGATTACTTTTTTTAATAGAAGTTTTACTTTTTGTGCACCTCAGCTGAGCATGTGAATGAACAAATCTAATAGCTGGAAGAGCTGTACTAGTGTCACCATTTGTCTCCTAATTGTAAGGCTTAAAATAAATCACATGGTCATGATTCACTGGCTGATCTATTGACATCCACTTCCATAATGAAGCTAGTTTGGGAGAAACTAGCTTTTACTGTTTAAAAAAAAGTCACTGCTCCACCCTGTCAATTTAACAAGGAATGACTGTGCCAATAAGAATTTCTCTTTCAGCTTGAAAAAAAAAGTAGAGGATTTACTGAACATTTATTAATAATCGAGCATGTGATCACTAGTGACTGGCATAACTGCATTTGTACTCTTAACTGTGAAACATAGAAGGCACTTCAAAATCGAGCAGTGCCAAAGCAATCCTGCCTGCATTTATAATTCTCCTCCAATAAAGTGTTGGCCCAACTCGCCTAGTGCCTGGTGGTTTCATGGTTCAGAAGTTTGTTGTCTGGAATTTGGTGCAGCTGTTCTCTCCGAGTGAGGGCCCACAGGGAAAGGTGTATAAACACATAAAGCTTCTGAAAGCCATCCCAGATTCCTCAAAGCTGGCCCTGCACTTAATGTCTGGGTCAGAAGTATAACAAAGTTAGTCTTGGTAATTGCTCATGAGTTTTCAGAGAGACTCATCATCAACACTCGCAACCTGGTTTCAGTCCAGGTGAGCTTTATGAGCCTAAATTCTAAGCATAATCAAAATAGATGAGAATAAGAAGCTCAGGCTGGAGAAGTGATGCTGAAACCTGGGTATATATAAGGTATTTGCAAGGCCAATTAACAGTGTTTTAGTTCTTTGATTTACCAAAACACAAAGGTGTTCAAAACCATTCAGTCTTTTTTCCTAATTCACAAACACGTAGGAGTAAAGCAAGCACATTTAGGTTAAGTCCTCTGAAATTATATGCAATACTTAGTCATGCCGTACACATTATTTGCAAAATTATTAGTTCTAGAAACAATCTTTTATTTCTTTATAACAGTATTACAGATCTTATTCTAATCTGTCATACCTATTTCTTTGTGTCCTCCTTTCTACTTTTTTCTTCTTTCCTCGACATTGCTACTAAATTTGGAGATCCTCATAATTTTGCTCTGGGTCCTTAAAGGTCAATAAAATATTTCCCTTAAAAATGTCTATCATTTCCACGGATTTACATACTGTACATATTTGGTCCACTCCTTAATTTGTACTAGTGACCCAGCGACATCCCAAGAGGGGGACATTGGAGGAATCGTGCAACCCATAAGTTAAAATAACAAAATTAAATAAAAGCTAGTATGATCTTATAATCATTCTTCACTTGAAAGTTTTACCAATATCCAATGAAATACTCCTTTCTTAAAAAAAATTGTATTAAATTAAATTCTAAACAATCACTGTTGAGTTTCAATAATAAACATGTAAGCTCAAATAGGTACATTTTAACCTCATACCCATTGTTGGGGTTCCCCAAAGAAATAAACACAACAGGTGATTTGTTATAGAAATTGCCTCATATAGTTACAGAGGCTGTAAAGTCCTAGGGTTCGTCACCTGAGAGGTGGAGAACCAGGAAAGCCAGCAGTAAAATGAACTCCAGAGGCCTGAGAACCTCATTCCCAAGGGCTTGATGGAAAAGATGGAAGCCCCAGGTGAAACAGGAAGCGAAAGCATTCACTTTCCTCCACTTCTTATTCTCTTCATGATTTCCATGGAATGGATGATGCCTGCCCACATTGGTAAGGACAAGTTTTATTAATCTAATATTCAAATGCTAATCTTGTGGAGACACAGCTCAGCACACACACACACACACACACACACACACACACACACACACACTGAAATGTTTTATGATCTATTTAGGCATCCTTCAGCCTAATTATGTTGACAGAATTTGCTATCACTGCTCTTAGGGAACAATATATTCTAATGGGAAGGGGAGACTCTTAGTCATCCCCAGTTTACAGAGGCTCATCTATCCACATGGATCTCAAGGATACTTTCACAAAGTTTGAAAACAGCTACAGCTTGCTTCATGAGCACTCTTTAAATCCAGTCATTTTACATAATTTTGTTGTTAAATAGTTTCTTTAGAATATTGGAAGTTAAAATGAATTTAAGTGTAAATAAATTGTAGATTAAGGTTGGGCATCTGGAATCCCTAAGTGAATTAATTCACAAGATGGAAAATGATGAAAACAGATAATCTCTTGTTTATTTAATAAAATGGTTACAAAAAAATCCCCATAGAGAATTCTACAGCTTTCTTGTGCCATAATTACAAAATATAATGGAAAAAATGGTATTAGCAATTAGGAAATATATAGATATAAACCTAGCATGAAATATGTAAAACCTACAAAGTGATATATAAAACATAACTGAAGGATATAAAAGAGTGCTACAATAAGGAAATCAAAATACTATATTCCTGGAGAGGAAAGCATAATGTTATAAAGTTCTCAAATCAATGTAAATTAATCTATCTGTACAAAGCAAAGCAACTCCAACTCTTAACAGATATTTTCTTTCATAACAAAGTGATTCTGAAGTTCATCTGAAATACAAGCTATGAAAAATAGCAATTACATATTTGAAAGTGTACAATTATAAGGGCTATGTCACTACCAGATATCAACTTACACTATAAAGCTACTATAAGGAAAACTGAGTTTCTTGGCAGAGGAATAAAAAATTGATCAATGGAATATAGTGAAGGCTCTGAGAAGAGATTCAGTACCTACACAGAGACCTATTGTTCAGTTAAGTTAGTGCTTCAAATTAGTGGTAATGCCACTGATTAGTGGCATAGTGGTAATAACACAGGGGTGCTGGCATTTGTCCTCCTGTCCTTGCCTTGTTACACAGTTCTGAAAGGTCTGGACATCCTTGCTATTAGCTCATCACAAGAAGGTACCCAATATCTCTTGCTTTCCACCTAGGGCTTCTCTGGGATTCCCATGAGTACAATGCCACATGGAAGGGGCCCTCAGCCAGTGGATGAATGCATCTCTCCTTTGAGATTTGGATGAGTCACATGCTGCAAACACCTCTGAATGTCCCACATGGAGGTAGCTCATCAGCTGTAGAGGTCACACAGCAGATTATTCTTGAATTGGCTTTCCTTTGTTCTCTGTGGTCTACACCTAACTCCTGATCCCTGACAATACATTCTTAAATATATATATATATATATATATATATATATATATATATATATAAAACCGCTGTCCCAGGCTCTCTGCACTGGGGAATACCCAGCCTACGTCCAATCAACTGTGCAATAAATGGTGTTGAGAAATTGGTTATACAGTAATAAAAAGGATAAAGATATCACAGTTAATAAATCAATTTGGTAAATGTTGAAGAGTGAAATGTAACAATACAACCAAAGATTTGAAAACACTGCTGAACTGGAGGCTGTTTCTTACCTCAACTTTTGTGTGTGTGTGTGTGTGTAATTTTCAGGTAGTTTTTGCTCTGTTTTATGAGCATTTCACTTGTCCTGTCTTATATCTGTTTTTCCAAAATGCTGTGCTTGCTAAAAATCTCTCCTCATTTTCAGGGTTGCTATAGATTTACCCACTTCTATACATCCTCCTTGTTTTGCATTTGGATTTGGGGTGGACAATGGGAATAAATGAATATATTTAGTCTGCCATCTGGATCCATAATAGTATAAATTTTGCATTAGTTATATCTCATGTTAACAGCCTAGAACTGCATCAAAAATCTAATTTAAGAGTCTTTGACAAGTACAATTTTATCAGAGTATGAAGATATCTCTTCCCTAATTAAGCTATTCTCAATGGTCCTGTTGAGACAAAAATGTCACCTCATGTTGCCCTGCCTTTATCTCAGCAGTTTTGAGCTAGCAAGTCCTAAGGGATAATTCATCCCTGGATGTCCAATGTATGGCTTACTGATCAAATTAGCCTATGTGTCCTTTTTTGATTCTCCTGAATCTTCCTTTCATTAAAAATTCTATGAATTAGCATTCATGTGCTGGTAGGCCAGTGGTTCCTGACTGTCTACCGCTGTAGACCACTCAAAATTGCCTATTGACAGATTGAATTAAATAGTAAGCAATATTATTATGTATTTTAATTTAAGGGAATATTTCTGAAAAATTGATGAAAAGTTAAAGTAGACACACAAGACATCAAGACATACATATATATTTGATTAATGTTTAATTATATGTAGTATATCTATGCTAAGCGCATATTTCTAAGTTCCTCATTATATAAGTTAATATGACCTACATCCAAAAGTATAGCTAATTGGCTCAGCTTTAAACATTTTATGTTTCTAATGATGAAAACTCTTCATTTGAAATAGGTCAATCTTATGACCTTAAGAGCAAAAGATTTTCCCCAGACAGCTCTTTTAGACCATTTATAAAGACTTAATTTTCTAGTTCAGAAAAAAATAACTACATCCTTTGCTTTGTCCAGATACAGATTTTTGCAGTGTTAAGTGACTGAAAGGTGTTTAATTACATAGGGGGAGGCCCCAAACAATTCATGCTACATGATTTTTAAAGTTTTTAATTTTGAAAATGCAGACACAAAAGAAATTTCATGGATGATACAGAGTGGTCGTTTGTACCCTTTGCTCAGTTTTCTCCAATGGTTTTGTCTTACATACTACAATGTCTAAAAAATTAACATCGGCACATAGTACATAAATAGTTCCATGTCAGTTTATTACATATACGGTTTTATGTGAACATGACAATTAAGATACAAAATTATTCCATTCTTGCGAAGATTTCCGGTTTCTCTTTTACATTCATCCCTCTTCTTACATCCATTTTCCCCTACTCATACCTGAACCCTGAAACCACTAATCTGTTTTCTGTATGTAAAAATTTATCATGTTAAGAGTGTTCTTCAAGTAGAGTCATACAGTAAATGAGCTTTGGAGAACTTTTCCCCACTCAGCACAATGCCCTTGAGAACTACACAAGTCGTAGATACCATTTTTCTTTTCGTTTCTTAGTATGGTTTGTTCTTTCATGTCATGATATGGATGCACCACAGTTTAATCATTCACCCTCCAAAGGACACTAATTGTTACAGGTTTTGCCTTTTTTTCTTTTGTACCTGGGATTGAACTCGGGTCCTTTTGCTTGTTAGGCAGGTGTTGGAACCACTGAGCTAAATCCCTGGCCCCAGGTTTTGACTTTTGCAAATAATGCTGCAAGGGACAGTAATATATAGATTTTTACGGGGTGGGTGTTAGTTTTTCATTTCCTCAGGTGTAGGAGAGGTGGGGGTGGGAGTTTGTTTCCACTATCTCCAAACCTCTCAATAGCCCATTAAGTTATAAATCTACAATTGGATTAATCCATTGGCCCTCATGAGTCAGGCACCTCCTAACAGCCCTACCACTACATTTAAGATTTAAACCATAGCAGATATTGTATCAATTTTTATTTTAGCTTTTTCCTACAGTGTTAGCATATCTGGTGGTCTAATTTGTATTTCTTTGATGACTAATGATGCTGAATTATTTTGTGTACTTATTTACATTCATAGATTCTCTTCCAGGAAATGTTCTTTATATCTTTGTCCATTTCTTAACTGGACAGCTTCGATTTTTACTCTTGAGTTTTAAGGGTTTTTATATGTTCTAGATATGAGTCTTTTGTCAATTACACAGTTTGTAAATATTCTCTCCCTAACTGTGACTTGCTATTTCCTTCTTTTTGCAGTATTTTAAAGAGAGAAAAACAACATTCATTTTGTGACCTCTTATTTACAAACGTTTAATGAATCATGTTTTTGGCATAGTCTCCAACACTTTCAAGATCCTGAAGATTTTCTCTTACATTTTTTGTAAAAGTTTTATGCTTAACATTTACATCTAGGAGTCATTTTAATTAACCTTTGTATTCTATATATGGTTTACATTAGATTGATATTTTTAGCTATGAATATTCAATATCTCTGCTCCAGTTTGTTGAACTTAATATCCTTTCTCCGTTGTATTGTTTATAATTTTGTGAAAACAATAAGTTGCCTGTACTCATCGGACTATGTCCGGGACCTCTATTTAGTTCTATTGATCTGTGTGTCCACTCTCCTAATGCAACAATGTTGATTAGTGTAGTTAAACAATGTCTTGAAATTGGCTAGAACTAATTCTTTCTAGTTTGTTTCTCTTTTGAAATATGGTTTTAATTAGTGCAGTACTTTTGTCTTTCATCAAAGTTTTAGAATCCCGTACTTGCCTACAAAGAAATCTTACTGAGATTTTGATAGGAGTTAATGTAAACTTGTATATCTACTTGGGAAGAAATGACATTTTTACTACAGTGTTTAGTACACAAACCTTGTACACGTCCTGTTAGATTTATGCTTTCTTCACAATTATAATAGTACTTTAAAAATTTTCTTTCCACATATTCACTGCTAATCTAGAGATACCAGTTTGTATGTTCACTTTATAGTCTGTGACATTTCACTTTGTAGTTCTAGGATATTTCACTTTTTGAATTTTTTAACAGATTCTCTGGGGTTTTCTACATGGATAACGTCATCAGCAAATAGACTCAGATTTAAATTTTCTTTTCTTATCTGTAATGTCTTAATGTATTTTCTGCCTTAATAAACTCACTAACACTTAGAGTAATATGTTGGGTAGTAGTGTTAGTAAGTGAACATCTTTGCCTTTTACCCAATCATAGGAGTGAAGTGTTTATTCTTTTACTATTTCCTGCAGTGTTAGCTGTATGGATGTTTTGTAGATATTCTTTATCAAGTTAAGTAAATTCCTCTGTATCCCTGTTTCTGAGATCTTTAATCATGAATGGTTGTTGAATTTTGCCAAATGTTTTTCTTACATTAGTTGATATGGTCACATTTTTTCTTTAACTTGTTTATGTGATGGATTACACAAATTGATTTCCAAATGGTGAGTCAACATTGTGTGGCTAGTATAATCCACACATGATCATGCTGGACACTTCTTATGTGTTGCTGAATTTCATTTGCTCATATGTTGTTAAGACTTTCTAAGTTATTCAGAAATATTAGTTTGAAGTCTTCTTTTGTGTCTTTGTCTGGTTTTGATATCAGGGTAATACTATATTCATGACGGGAACTGGAAAATGTTCCTTCTTGTGATTTATAGAACTAGGTAGAATTTGTGTTAAAACTATCATGAACATTTTGCAGAAATCACCAGTGAAAATATCTGGGAAAGGAGAATTTTGGAGATTTGAAAGTTTGGAATTTAATTTATAATTATGGGGCTATTCAGATGATCTATTTCATGCTGGGAATATTGGAGTAGTTTGTATTTTAGGAAGAATTGGTCTATTTCATCTAAATTGTCAAATTTATATTTGTAGAATTGTCTGTAGTATTTTCTTGTTATCCTTTTATAGTGTATATGGTCTGACATATGGTAGTGATAAAATGTGTATCATTCCTAAAATTGATAATCTATTTCTTACTCACTTTTCCTTGTCGATATTGTCAATTTTATTGTTCTTTGCAGAAAATAAATCTTTTACTTTTTCTATTGTTTTTGTTTGCAATTATATTTATGCTCTTCATTTATGTATTATTTCCTTTCTTGCACTCTTTGGGTTTATTTTTTAACGTCTAGTTTTCTATTTTTTGTGATATGATCTTGAATTATTGAGATATTTCTCATTTTTAAATGCAAATATTTAATACTATTAATTTAATATTTCTTTAGCTGCCTGCTACAAATTTGGATGCATGGTATTTTTATTTTAATGTAGTTTAATGTGTTTTTAAATTTTTCCTTGAGAACTTTTTGAACAAAGAACTACTGGAAATGTGTTGCTTTCATGTTTGAAAATTTCTGCTCTTATCTTTCTGTTATTGATTTCTAGTTTAATTATTGTTTGATCAGAGCAGATCTTGTGCATGATTTTCATTTTTTAAAATTTTAGCAATTTTCTTTTATGGTTAGGATGTGGTGTGTCTTGGCGTAAAGTTATAAGGTTATGTGTTCTGTAGGAGCTTGAACTATTTTTAATCTTGTTGTGTGTTACGGTTTAGATATAAAACATCCCCCAGAGCCTCAGGTCTTAGAAGGTGATTATCTTATAGAGGTACCATACTTGATTTGCTATTAGAAGATGGGGCCTGGCCCGAAGAGGTGGGTCACTGGAAGTGACCTGGAAGGGTATAGTGTCTCCCTTCTGGAGCTGCCCTCCTTTTACTGTTCCCTGGCCCCCAAGATGTGAGCAGCTTTGCTCTGGCAGACCTTTCTTCCATGCCCTTTCTGCCTTGGAGTCAGCCAACAATGGACTAAAATGTGCCTCAAAAGAAACCTCTTGTCCTGTAAGCTGTGGGTGTTGGGTATTGTGTCCCAGCACTGAGAAAGTGACCGAGACATAGGGTGTTTTATAAATATTGATTAGATATTGCTGCTTGATGGATAGATTTTGTGTTCTGCATTTGTGCTGGCTTACTGGCTAGTTATTCTTTTAACTGTCAACAGAGCAGTGTTGAAGTTGCCAACAATAATTGTGTATTTATTTTTTTCCTTTAGTTTTAGAAGGATAATTTTGAGCACTGTTGTTTAGTGCATGTGTATTTAGGATTGCTGAAATATATATATATATATTCTGATACTTATATAGCTACTTCTGGATTCTTTTTGTTCATGGTAGTGTGTTATATATTTTTCTCTCCTTTTACTTTCAACCTGCCTATCTCATTATATTTGAAGTGAATTTTTGTTGTTGTTTTTTGAGTAGGTTCTCTTGAGGTAGGTCAGGTTGGCCTGGAACTTACTATGTATCCTTGGCTGTAGTTAAACTCATGGCAATCCTCCTGCCTCAGCCTCCCAAGGGCTAGGATTAATGCATGCACTACCGTGCTCTGCTTGAAGTGAATTTCTTATAGACAGCATCTAGCCAGATAATGTTTTAAAAATCCATTATTTTAATAACTTTTCTGTAAGTTTTATTTAGATCTATTATATGTAAATATAGTTATTAATATTTTGGATCTTATATTAAGCATTTTATTATTTTCTGTTTATTCTGTTTTTCCCCTCCTTTTCTTTTTCTTTCCTTCTTGAGAGGTATTTGAACATTTTTCTAGAATTCCATTTTGATTTTTCTATAGTGTTAATATTTTATCTTACTTATTTGTGATTCTTGCATGTACTATATTGAATATAAATTATCATTGTTTTCTGGGACTGTCATTTAACTAGTTCAAGTGAAGTTTAGAAATCTTGTTTTATTTCACATTCATTTACCTTTATTTATGACAAAGTTTTGTCTATCAATCTTCTATATGTTGAAAATAAAATTATACAGTAATATAACATTTGCTTCAACAATCAAATGTGAATTTAATAATTCAAAAAGATAAGAAAAGTCCAATTTATCTAATCATTTATTTGCTATTCTATTTTTTTTTTAGCTTCCTGATGTTGCAAGATTTTGCTTTTATTATTTGTTTCTGGTTAGAGAACTTCCTTTAGCTATTATTTTGGGGAAGAGCTGGAACAAATTCTTTTTCTCTTACTTTTCATTTAACTGAGAATGTTTTATTTCTCTCTATTTCAAAAACTTATTTTACCTCCTGTAAAATCTTGAGTTGACAATTTATTTCAGTACTTAAAAATATTTTACCATTTTTCCTGGTCTCCATGGTTTCTGATGAGAGATATGCTGCAATTTGAGCCCCCCACACCAAATTGGTGAAAGTGTCATTTCTCTAGCTGCTTTCACAATTATTTCTTTTCCTTCATATTTAGCAGACTATGAAGCACCTTGATGAAACACCTTCTTTTGATTTATCTTGCAAGGTTCATTCAGATTCTCATATTTATAAACTTAGTTTTTGTCCAAATTCAGAAAATCTGCCAAAATCTGCCAAAAATTCAGAAATCTGCCAATATTTATTTGAATATTTTTCAAGCCATCCTTTCTCTTTTAAGAGTTAGATGACCCAAATATTAGGTATTTTGTTATATCCCATAGTTTTGTCAATTTTCATTTTTTTCCCCTATATTTTTCACTGATATACAGTTTGGATCCTGTTTTTTTAAACCTTCAAATTCATTGAGACTTTTCCATATCTTCTCCATTTTTTTGAGTCCATCTATTATTTAATTTAATTATTGTACTTGTGAATTCTAAAATTTCCACTTGTTTATATACTTTAAGTCTTTCCTGAGATAGTCTATATTCTCATTTGTGTCAATCATATTTGTAATTGATTGGTAATACACTTAATGATGGCTTTTTAAAAGAAACCTACATTAGATAATTCATAATCGCTGTCATCTTGATATTGGTATCCATTGATGCTTTTTCATTTAAACTGTGACTATCTTGGTGTTTGGTATAAGCAATTTTTGATGAAAGCCTGGACATGAGAGATTATGTGGTGTGCCCGACTGTTCCAACAATTTTTCTAGACTTTTCCAGCAGGAGAAGAGGGATATTATCTTGTTGTTGAGGAGAGAAACCCAATTCTCCACTAGGTCTAAATTTCCTTCAATCTATGGCTATTGTCGGGCAGGTGTGCTTGTTTAGTGTCTCACCTAGGTGTCTGGTCATATCATACTGGTTGAGAGATGCGTGAGTATCTTGTTTTTTATTATCCACATAGCTTCCTGTGATCCATAGCTTCCTTCTGCTGGGAGGTGACCTCATTACCTCATTATGAGTGGTGGTGAAGGTCAGCCACTAGGCCCTGTCTGTCCTCACTTAGTATGAAAGAGAAGGAGCATCTCTTCATCTTCATTAGGAATGGACATCTAGGGTAACAAGCGTTGGCGTTTTGTAATTGCTCCACTGGGATGACAGATCCCAGTTCCTTGTTTGGTCTTCTCTAACACTACCCTGGCTAAGGATTTTGAATCCTCTTTGTACCTGTAAGTGAGTTAAAGTGGAAGTCTAGGTTCCCCATTTGCCTTTTCTGGAGGTGGTGGTGGTATGTGACCACAGCTTTTTTTCTGATAGTACTTAGTTGAAATGGAGTGGTTATTGTCTAGCTTTTCTGTCAGACTTAGCTTCCTTTTCATGGTTCTTTGAATAAAGAACGCAAGATTCCCTTGCACTCTTTCTTTTGTGACTGCTGGTATTTCTGGGTGGCCTGCTTCTCCAGCACCTCGCTTAAACTATCCAAGGCAAGAAGAATACCAAAACAATTCAATAATATGTTGTGGCTCATATCCCTAGGTCCTGTATTTTTTTCTCCATGATTCAATCATCTTGTATTTGTTTATATATAATGTCCAGGAATTTTAACTGTATTTACAAGGAATCAGACATCTACATGAATTATTAGTAATTCAGAAAATTTCCAGAAAAACAATAATGACCATTTTGTCACTTATAATATTTTAGGTATTTCTCTTTGTTTGCTAATAATGTTGCCCATATAATCATTTAGTGAAGGAAAAAAAATGTGTGCCTAAGTCAAATGATGTATCTAGTAGAGTTTTTTATTTAAATTATTAAGAGCTTCATATATACATGATTTATGAGCCAACCCAACAAGAATTTCCAACTCCTTCTTTTGGTACTAGTTAGAAATACAAATGTCTGCTTTTTAGACTTTTCCTATATCTAGGGATACCAAATGGCACAACTTTGGCTAATGTGATAAAAGTAAAGTATTGACAGAATCTGTGGGAAGTTTCTGGCTTTTACCAATAATTGTGGCCAATTATAGTTAGGTCTAGTTATCCCCTGTTCCCTTTTTCTCCTGATGACTTGAGAAGGCCATAGCTGCCATCTTGCAACCTTGGAAGCAAGCTCAGTATCAGGAGATCACAAAAATCTGATACTTTGAATTAGCAGTTGATAAACTTTCATTTATTTATTTTTGATAGGTCAGGAGAGTAATATTTTAGGTTTTGTGGGATGCTATTTCTGTCACAACTATTCCATTGTGCTATACTATAATGAAAGTATTCCTACACAATACTTGGTTGAATCAGTATGGTTTATGTTCCGATAAAACTTTTATTTGCCAAAAGAGAAGACAAGACAGATTTGGTAAATGAAATATAATTTGCCAACCCCTGCCTCATCATTCAGCAGCTGAGCAAGTATTGTCAACTGTGTATGTCCAGAATTCTTGTTATGAGAGAAAAGCAAAGTTTCTTGTTAAAGTCATTATTGTTGGTGGATGATACTTAAAATCTGAATGTACTGCTGATCAAGAGCTTATTTGCAATATCTCACATTTCTGTCAAGCTACTTTGTGAATATAAGAAAATATTAAAATTCATAGCATAGATAATTAAAAGTAAACTTTCCAAAGGCTGTATTAGACAAATGATGGCCCAGACATGTATTTTCCACTTCACAAAATAGCAACATCTCCTAGGAAGATGTAAAGATATTCTGTCCATTTTTCCTGTCTCAGGTAATGCAAGTAATTCATAAAACTAAGCAATTATATTTTTATGTCATGAGTATTTTTTCTGTGATTGATTTTTTTCTGTCTTTTCTTATTCCTACCTAGAAATACATAGATATACAACTTCTATATTCAGGGAAGGAAAATAAAAATTCCAGAAAGCAAAGAGACAGCCAGTGAAGTGGAGCTGAAGATTTGTGAAGGAACCATTCTCTTCCCTTCTTCCATTCTGGAGATGAAGTGAAGTCAGTTCCTATGCGTACTAAGATCCAAGAAAAGACATTAACATTATCAAAACCTTGAGATAGTTCTTTGTATTGATCAAGTTAGCGTGCATGTTTTTAGGTCTAATAATATTCAATGTTGGGAAGGGTACATTATTGTCACATTACTTGTAAAAGTGTAAATGGGCATCAATTATGTTTCATAAAATCAGTTCGGTAATTCGTAAAAAACTAAGGAATTTATATGGAATAAATCACTTACTCTGCTTTTAGAAAACTTTATTGTGGAAATAATTACTATACACACAAAGATTTCTTTATAAAATTTCACTGAGTTTTGATAATAAAACATGAAATAATCTATTGTGAAAAACAATAGAAAAATGACTATGCTGCACACATAAAAGGAATATCTTGAAGTCATTTAAATATTTCAGTAGCGAAGGAAATATTTAAAGTATGATATTAAACAGGAAAACCTATAACATGAGCTTGTGGGAAAATGAAAAATGGTCTAATTTGGCATTAAATTTTTTTCTGCTCTTGTACTTTTATCTTTGTTCCAGCATGATAAAAATCTCAAATTCTCTCTTTATCTCTAAGCCTATTTCTGTAGCTTTCATAGTTATCTATATATTTATCTGTGTATAAAAAAGAGGAAGGAATTACAGCCATATGGTAGTGGTGTTTGTTGTTGGATTGTAGGGTCACATGCAGTTTTCATTTCTTTCCTTATAAATTTAGTTGTCTTCATTTCATATAATAAGCAGACATCAAGAAAATAACTTTAAATCCAATGAAAGCCACGATTTAGAAGATATTCTGCACATATGAGAAAATGTAGCATGTCAACCCTTCACAAATCTCCAGTCTCTTTATGTATCCTGGGGAACTAATCATTTTTATTTACAGAGGACAAGTTCTTGACTTTGTACTTTGCTACCTTAGAACTTTTCTCTGAATTTAACAACGCTCTTCTCTCAGATTTTAAGGTCAGGGGATGGAGAGTGAGAAAAGCTTCCCCTTGATACAACATTCTTTCCATCAAGTTTTAAAAATATCCCAATATTGTCCATAATAGAAGCACTCTTTAGATTCACAGTTACTGATGTGCTGCTCCATGCTCTTGTCTATTATTTCTCTCCCAAATAAGTCCATAAGAAAACCTTAAAAAGCTTCAAAGAATAAAAGTTTCAAAGAATAGGATTTAAAATTTTTAGACCTCTTTTCTTAGAAGTAATTCATTTTTATTTGTGTTAATTTTCTCTATTAATTAAAAATATTTTTCACTGTGTTTTCTTATATGGTGAGAGAGGTTGATGCATTATAAAACAAATATGTTGTCTTGTTCTAGCATAGCTACAATTCAGAAGTGGAGAAAAGGCATCTGAATGAGCACACAGGATACAATTAGATAATAAAATGCTAAAGAGAAAATGAACAATATAGTTTTACAGGTCTTCAGAGAACAAACCAAATGAACGTATCTTCACAACTTCATAATCAGTACAGATAAATAAAATATTGTGCTGTAATAGTTGAAGCATTAAGCTTAATCTTTCATGTTTGAAAAAAGGTTTTCCTTATTTTTATTTAAGGGCTTTTGTCTTCCTGTTTTTAATTATATGCAGCCAGACTTGGTTAATCTGATTTACTATGCAAAAATCCATTTTAGAACTAAATAGAAATCAATACACCAAGTTAGGGAAGATGAAGAAAAAGACTGAATAACTGAATCAATGTTATCTCTATCCTAAGATAGATTTTTCATCTTAACAGTGTATTTGTATATTCTTCCTTACTGTAACCCAAAGTTTCTGACCCTCAGTACTGTTGACATTTTTGACCTGATAATTCTTATTTGTGGTGTCTTTCCTGTGTATCACAGGATATATAGCTGGATCCTTGATATCAGATGTCATGTCAATAGCTACTTATTCCTTAGTTATGGCTACACAAAAAACAAAATCCAGACATTTCCAAACATTCTCCGGTGACAAAAATGGCTCCAAATTTTGAATGCCATAGCCTTTCAAAATCCTTAATTTATCTACAGTCAGGTAGAAAAATAAGGTATGAATTTAAATGTCTTATATTCCAAAGTCAATTAAAGCTGGCTGTGATAACCAGTAAAAGGACTAAAAAACATTATATAATGCTGTATATGGCAGATGGTAAGAGGATCATTGGGATTTTAGTGTGCCGTTGTGAAGGTTGAATAACACCTTTTTCATATATCAGCACATAACAAATGTCATATACTAAGAATATGGCCACAAAAAGGCTTAGGATCAAAAGCTCATGAAGTACAAATAAAATTTTAAGACATTCACTAAAGATCTATATCTGGATTTTAAATAGTTGTCAATTGGTAGATACTGTGCCTCTGGTATTTCAGGCACTAAAACCACTTTTTATAATACATAATACTGATAGGCTTTGGGGAGGTGTAGGACACTTCACTTCTTCCTTGAACCTCAAGCCAGCTTTTGACCTTGGAGCCTGTTCCTCAATCTACTGCATGAAGACAATGTCTGCCAGACCCAGGAGAAAAACCTCACCACCTTGCCTATTTCTGTCTTGTATTTATGTCCTGGCCCTAGTATGTAATCATGTATTATGATGGTTAGGGTTTAATACAAACATTAGAGATCATGTGTAAAAAGCAGGAAAATGGAGAAAAATTGGGCAGAAAAAGCCAAATTTTGATACTAATTTAACAAACATAATCAACTAGAGGAAGGTGGGTTGTATTATCAGTCATCCATTGGCACAGGCTGCCTCAGAGGGAATGACCTCAGTCAAGGTGACGGTTAGCAGCTGAGGCAGACCCGGAAGGAGTAGACAGCTCAAGGCTGTCTGCTGATTTCAACTTTTGCAGCCAGATGTAGAAACTTTCTAAGAGGGAGATCTAGGGTAGGGGCACACCTCTATCACACATGTCATTTCAGACCAATTTTCATTTTAAACTATACATTAGAATCCTGTTAGTAGCTTTTGAAAAATACCAGTACCAGGATGCTACCCCAGTCTAATCTAAATTAAATCTCTAAGAGCATAACATGAATATTTTAATGAAATCTTGAAGGTGACACCAATGTGTAACCAGGATTGAGAGTCGCTAATTAACAGCAATCTTGAGGATATAGGTAAATTTTTTGAACTTCCAAAAAATAAGGAGGGGGAAGTGAAGCCTTTATATTTGTATTATTTGAAAAGCTATGTGAGTTGTTGAGAAAGTAATTTATGACAAAATATCTCTTCGTGACATATTTTATTTGGTTTTTCTATAGCTAGTTTTCATAGTCAAAGGAATAAACACACACACACACACTTTCATGTAATTTTTACTTAAGTATTTCAGATTCTCCAAGCCTGCTTATATGGTGCTGAAAGAACGTATTTTTTTTAAATCCTTCTGTTCTTTAAATAGCTCTCTCTGAAAAATTTAGTTCTTCAGTACCATAGAACCTCGGATGAATTTCCAATTACCTATTTATAAACGGAATCCTGACCTCGCTGTTGGAGAGGTCATGCCTAGAGTGATCTCTCAGCCATATGGCTGAGAAAATGAAACGGTAAGTTTATTCTTCTGAGATATATGTTGATGCCTCAGCTAATTAGTCTTTTCCAAATTTGTGTCACTGCTATTAGGAGACATAAGACAGTGAAAATCTGTACTATAACAACTTACTTTGAAGTGAATCCAGGTAGATCAAGTGGCAATCTTAATTAGGAGACATGTCAGAAAATCCTGTAATTCTGAATTACTAGATTAATCTCTGGTGTTTCCACTTGAACAAGAACACTTATAGCACAGATTTATTGTGTATAGTTGTAATATAAAATTTCCTAAGTGTATTTTGTAGGTGGGCCTGTTTCTACTCTCATACTCCTTGTTTCTTGTGGTTAAAACCACATTCATCTTTTGGATGTACTTAGAGGTTGAGCTCTAAGTTAGACTATTAAACCAATACTGACTCAAAGATCAAGGTGCCTATGACAGGATCATTCAGTAAATTTGTGATTTAGCATTGTTTCTGTCATGCTGATCTTGTTAGATTAAGGTTTCTCCTCCCTTGGAGGCATCATTTTTTTTTTTTTCCTCCATTGCTTCACACCTGTACTAACTTTGAGATGCAAAAGTTTACCTGAATTTTACTGCAGCTTGCTGACACCTCAATCTTTGTAATCACGAGCTCATTCCTTGTTTGGAGTCAGAATATTGGCTTTTGGTCTTAACACCAATTTTGGGAAATAGAATTATTTTGTCTTCTGTTTTTCCTATACATAGATATTTGGGGTTTCCTGTTGTATTTTTAGACTTTCTGGGTTCGATTCATGTCTTTTATCTCATTTTCTGACACCTAGCCTTTGACCAATTTAGTAGGCCATTTGGAAAATCCTACAAGTTTTTACAAATAGTGTATACTTTCCAAATTGTTAATGTTAATTATTTTAATATACTGCCAAACTTGAAACATCGTTCTCTGCTGACTTAGAATTTAGTTAGATCTTGTATAGAGCAGAAGATTTTAAATCTTGAATTTAATAGTTTAAAAATATTAATATACATAGCATAATTGACACAATTTACAATCCAAATTATAGATAATGAATGAAAAGAGTTGAAAAAGACCTCACAGTCATCATCAATTATGGATCAGAATTGGTTACTGCCTGTTACGAGTAGGGGGATGGAGAGAGTGATAAAATATGATTTCCATGAGTCGAACATCTTTCAAAAATCTATGCTTGTTTTCATATAATTAAATTAAAGAGGATTATGCCCACATTTCTTTTTCATATAGGGGTAGTAGTTTGCTTCCTATCAGATAAAAATATCACATAGGTCATATCTTTAATAAAATATTGACACACATTTTTGACCCAAAATATTTAAAAACTACTTTGCATGGCAAGCATTCTACAACCTAAATGTTGAAATAGCTTTTGAAAAAAAGGAAAAATATTACTTAAAATTGAAATGTAAATACCTATAGGAAAGCATTATGGGAGACAAAGTTTGCACAAACAGTTTAAATCAAACATTAATTTTTTTTCTAACACTTGTCTCTGCCTCTTCTCTTTTGGGATTGACTGCTTATTGTTTCTAGAATAAAGTTTTTGACCAGATCTTTATCCACAACCACATCAAAATGTCAAATTAACATCTCTAAGTATTTGTGTTCTTATCCTTTATTATTTGGAATTTGGAAAGAATCAAAATGTTCATATAAAACAACAAGATATATGCGTGTAGATATTTACTTATGTGTATGTGTAACTTACTCACTTATGTACCTATCTATATATTTAATGCATTCTACTCAAAGACAACCAAAGCAAAACCCCCCACATATTGTGTACAATAAGAGAGACCAAACAACAGGGGAAACAGTAAATGGGTATTGGGATAGGTTTAAGATATGGGTAGGGCTGCATTAAGATTGTTTTGGAGGGATCTAATGAAATTTTGGATTAGGTGCTTCCAGAAAGAGAGGCAATTCTGTGATTTGGTCTCTTATAAGTTTTATATGGGATGCAGAAGTAGCTGAGAAAGAAACAAAACTATTTGGGAAGGAAGTAGTAGTCACTGATGTTAGCTGTGACAGGTCCACATTGAAGGATTTTGTGGTTTATCTGAGTATGTCTACTTTTACTTTGTTTTATATGTACTTAGACATGATTATGAATTGCTCTTTTTTGTTTTGCTCCATTATTCTTACACATTGTCTTTTCTCATGTGTTCTGTGAGATTGTTTACAGTCAACGTGAGAAGGCATTGCCTAGCTGTGGATGTTCCCAGCTGACTGACAGCTGTCAGGGCTTCTTTTTCCACTCTCTGGTTCTACATGTATATGTATTTCTATATATCTATATCTATATCTATCCCTCTAAACATATCTATATATAAATGTGTGTGTGTATGTGTAATCATAGTTAGGGACATCTACCATTATTTTCATGCTTTATTTGCATTTGTGTTTGTAATTATATTGGCACCAAATGATACTAGTTGAAATATTGAGAGGAAATTAGAAAGAGAAATTGGCTTAATACCAATGTAATGTAGTAATAATATCAATGATGGCTAAATGCTACCCTCATGTGCTATCAAAAAGAGTATTATAACTGTTTTGGTATAAAGAATGGCAGATCTGAGCTTTTATAAGGCATGCAGTAAAATATATACAGGGTAAATCTGAAAATATCTAGTTTTTAACCGCTTACTTATGTGAAGTGATTTACTTAAGGTTATAATATTCATCATAGAGCACACTGATATTATTGATATGGATTTTACTAGTTTTGTAAGTTTATTTTAATTTAATTTGTAAAATTTTGATGTTTTAGTTGGATAAGAGCTATAACAGGTAATACTCAAACTGGTAATATACATAGTATTGATCATATTAAAATAACAGGAAGTAGGTAATATGACTAGGACTCTTCCATTTAAATATTTCAGAATTCAAGTCTGATTCGATCACTAGATGACTTCTCTTAACCACAGTGTACCTGTGTTTTCTAATTTATATGTATTTTGAAAAATTCTAGCTGAATAGTCTGTCTTTAATCCCTATCTCTTGAAATCTTACATATCCTTCAAGACCAGTCCAAATGTCATCTTTCCTTTCTCATTAGTTGGGTGGAATTTTACCCCTTTATTCTTTGTGCTCTTAAGTCTTTATACCAAAGGTAGCAACTACTTGGAAGCTCTTTTGGGGCAAGAAGTTTCATATTAAGCACTACTTTTACTATATTGTTTCATGTAAATTTTGGCATGTGGAATTCACTACAGGAATGCTACTTGGCATAAAAATAAGATGACTAGATATGTGAAAACTACTAGCATTTTATGAAAGTTTTCAGATACCAGAGTATTAATTTCAAAGTGAAAAAGTTGCAGTGATTTAAGGAACAACTAAAATTATAAAGTAAATGAAGACATGTGTTCTTTATTGCCATAACAATAATCATTGCTATTGTTATAATAAACACATGTTGTATGCTATAGGTCAGGTATTTTGTGACTACTTAAGGTGTAAAAAATTCTGTTAATTTTGACATCAACCCTGAGAGGTAGGAGTCTCACTACCTCCATCTTACAGATGAGAAACTGAATACAGTGGGGGACAGTGACCTCATGCATGGCCACACACGAAACAGGGAAGCCAGTTTCCAAACACAGTGCAGGTTCCAGAGTCAATCACATAATGAAAGAAATTCAACAAACTGGAACAGTTAAGGAGTTAGATATATATTGGATGCACATAGGCAACTCCTGGTAAGAGATCTGAAGACAACCAGAAAATCTCGTTCAGGCCTACAGTTTTAAGATTATCCATGTCTTATAGTTTCCTTAAAATTAAAGCACTTAATGTTTCTGCATATTTCCTATTTCATTATTTTACAAAAGTAATTATCACATTGACTATGCAAAGATATTCCTGTGAAGTAAATTTGAAAGCTCAAAATGCTCACTTCTGTTACAGAGTTAGAGGTCATTATTAAACCCTATCCATTTATTTCTATTTGATGGAATTTTGAAATGTTTCTAGTTGTAGGGAAGTCCTATTTATTCACACTAAAACTTACAGCTTTAATATTGTTAGCAAATATACCAGAGCAGAAAATTTGTATTTCCATCCCAGATGCAACATAGAAGATTATTGTTTAAAATGTTGGAATTGTATTAGACATTTTAATTTTTAAATGACAAAATTATTCAAAGAAAGATGATAAAATTCTCATTCATATCTGCCCTATGAACCAATTTTAGTCATTTTAAAATAATTTGTTATGTTCCATGTTATGTTCCTTAAATTTCAGATTACTTGCATTCATCAAAATAAACTTAATTGGCCCATATTAAGGAATCCGGCCAGAACACTTTTTTAAATTCATTAAGTGTTTTGGTACATTTTAAGTATTCGGTATGATGACATTAATCATTGGAAATTTGTGCCTGTGCATGATATATCTTGGTTCTTATTTTTTCCCCATTCCCTTGCCCTCCCTTCACCCCTTCCTCCTACCCCCATTTACAAAGACTTTGTTTCCATTTTTTCCTTTCCTAATATTTTTCCTTTCCCTTGCCCCGCACTTCCCCTTCCCCTTCCCCTTTGGACTTTTTCTTCCTATTATACCATAGTGATATATAGGCACACATGTTTACAGCAGCACAGTTTGTTATAGCTAAATCTTGGAAACAGCCCAAATGCCTATCAACTGATGACTAGATAAAGAAGATGTGGGCTTTTTTTTTTTTTTTAAATAAAATGGAGTACTACTCACCCATAAGGAATGATAAACTAGAGACATTTATAGCTAAATGGATGCACATTGAGGCTATACTTGTAAGTGAAATAAATAGGACACACATGTGTAAATACTGAATAGTTTCTCTGGTGTGAGAAACTGAATGTTTAAATGAGGACCAAAATGTATAACAGAACACTTTTGAGATGCTCAAGTTCCAAGGAAATGAGGCTTATGGAATGTCCCTCTCTATACCAATCTCACATGGATGCATTAGTTCACTTGTGAATAAAAAACAGATGTGCCGATAGACAAAGTTCAAGTTCCTAGGGACATCTCTCTTACTGACTTATGAATACATGTGAAACAGAAAACTACAGGTATAATTTAAAGGCTCAACACATATGAGTGATTTTTCTCAAAATTGACCAATTATAATTTACATGTTCAAGCTGTTAGAATTAAATACTCCTAGTTGGCATCTAAATGAGAGTCAAACCTAGAAACCATATTAGATATTGAAATGGAACACCAGTCTTCAGTTGTTAGGGAAATTTAAAAAATTACTTTATTGTTTATCCTTTTCACTATTGCTTTGTATCTATATTTGGAGTCATCTTGAATATTAAAAGGCACACCTCAAGTTTTAAATAGCTATTGTTGAGCAAACATTTTGATAAGAAAAATAAGAATATGTGAAGTTACTGGCCCAATACCACATGGCTAGTTATTTGAAATATGAACTAGAACTCACTCTCCTAATTTTCTAGAGAGTATTATTGCTACCATATACCATATATGTCATCTAATTTATAGAAAAAAGTTTAAATAGCATTTAAATAGAATAGTGTATAAAATGAGTAAGCAGTTCCAGCTTAAGATAACAGTTTGGTACTTTTTCACTTCTAAACCATTTTTAGAATCCACTGAAATATAAATTTAGAAATCTAAACTAAATACATTGAAGTGAATATTAAGTGGGCACTATCAGAAACTGGGATAGTTCAACATGTTTCTGGAAGTTAGAGGATGGGAGAGGGTGAGCAGAGAAAATAGAGCAGTGAATACTAGATTCTAGAATATTCAGAGAGGACTCAGGCATCAGTGGAAACCGATCTGTTAATAGAAGTATGGAACATCTTTTGTTATGGTTCATATCTGGATATCCACCCAAAGCCTCATGAGATCATGGTTGGGGCTTTTTGGATTAGGGTGTGTGATGCTGGTAGTAAGGCTATGATAATGGGATTAACAGTGTGAGTAGAACACCCAAAAGATGGGTAGCTAAGAAGGGATAAAAGAGACAGAAAGAGGGCAAGCCTGCTGCTATGCTGCTGATGCTGTTTCTTGCTGCTTGCTACCTTCTGTCTGCCTTGCCACACCATGGACTGTTTCTCCCTTGTGATGCCCCTCTGCCATGTCATCCTGCCTTAGAGCCAGCCAACTATGGACTGAAACCTCTGCAAACTGTGAACTAGATAAACCTTTCCTTCCTTAACTTGTGGGTGTTGGGCATTTTTTTCTCAGCAACCAGAAAAGTAACTAAGGTCTTCATAAATAATTATGGTAGAGAAAGCTGAAAAAATTGAGTTGAAAATAAAGGAAATAATTGAAGTTCTTTACATAGTAATGCTTTTCCTGTATCTGTCAAAGACCAAAGACGTGACACCAGGAAACTCAAAACAATACTTATCTAAAGATAACTTGGGAAAGAGCTAAGACATCTATGGAAGTTATTAGGTTCAAAGTATGCCCTTCTAGTTCTGACATCTGAAGGTAAATACATCTGAGAAAGAGCTCTAAGCCCTCTCTCCCAAGTTGAAGCCTGCCAGTGAGAAACATTTTCAGAAATGTTTCTTCTCCCTGTAAAGGATTGTAGACACACCTGCCTTTTATGTAGTTAGCAAAAGGAGCTTGTACAAATTCTCACTTTGAATTCTTAAACATTGGGGGACAATAAGTAGCTTTTGAAACTTGGTTGTCTCATGAAGCTGACTGAGACAGAATGTCTTGCAGAAAATTTAAAAGAATGGTCATGGTATCAGTACTTGTGAACTATAGGGTAAGAAAATGTGACAGGATTCTTTAAAGTGTTAAGAGGTACTGTGATGCAACAGGAACTCAGTTGACACTGTAGGTAACTCTAATGCTAGCATGATCCTTCCAAGGTTTTAGAGCAAGAGTTCTGATTCTTGCTGTTCCAGCACTGACCAGATTCTAGATGTGAACTGGCTCAGAAAAAGCACCTGATCTTTCTTGGTGAAGTCCTACCTGGAGCAATTAAAGCAGTGCACAGATGGCTAAGAGTGGTCAGTGACAATAATCCCAGCAGCTGGGTGTGGCTCCTCCCATTTGAAGAAGGAATGTTGGTATCTTACCTTAGCACACACTAAATCACAGATGTATTAGGGTAAAGTCAGGAAAGAGAAAGATTTAAATAGTAAAATGAAACTATTTTCTGAAAAAAGGAATAATTTTGAAAATAGAAGTAATTAAAACAGCTACAATTAGAAAAAGAAAGACTTGCTACAGGTTCAACATAAACATACAATTCAGTTAAAATTATAGAGCATAAATTCAGAAAAATCACAAGAATGTAGGGCAAAAACTGAAGGAGAAAATTGGGAAAGAGGTGAATAATGGTAGCAGTCAACTAAAAGTAATACAGAAAGAGAGAACACAGAAAATGGAAGAAGAGAGGGAGATAAGAGGGTAAGGCCACAACTCTTCACATTGGAAGGACTCTTACTGCAATAAACTGTCTTTTTATGGTGTCTCAAGAATGGGAGAGCAGACCCATAAAGAAAGACATAACATTCTAGAGCATTAACATATAATGGTTATTAATAATGCAAGCTGTTGATTGGATTTTGGATTACACTGTCAATTTAGGACTAAGCACAGAAAGTTTAATTAAAGTGTTACAAAGGGAAATAAATGTTTAAAACCTTGATAATATAAAAGTTAGATCATAGCTGACTGAGGTAGAATGTATGCCTGGAGGCTGGAGTTCAGTTGAAAGAAATTGAGGAAAGGACAGGGAAATTAGTCATATCTTACAGAAACATAAATAGATTGCAATGTTGAGTTTGTCATTAGATTTTACCCTACATCTAAGTTAAGTTTGCTTGCTACTATACTATTTCACAGACATGCTCAGAAGACCCAAGATTCCAGAGAGATAAATGAAGAGATTTATTTGAGAAATTGAGTCCTTGATTATGGATTCTGAGAAATCTTGTGACAGTCTTTGTGCAAGCAGCAATACCAGGAAATCTGATAGCATAGTTCAGTCCAAGTCTGAAGCCCTCAGAACCAAGGCAGCCAATGATGTAATCCTTCATCTGAAGCCAATGGCTGGAGAGAGCCACTGCTGTGAATTGCAGAGTCCAAAGTCCAGGGAACATGGTGTTCTGCCATCTCCAGTAGAAGAAAGAGAGAGCGAGCGAGCAAGACAGGAAGAAAGAAAAAGGAGAAAATTTTTTTCTTATTTTTTTGCTATCTTGGCCTTTACTTTATCCATTGAATGGTGCCTTCTCACATTCAGAGTAGATATTACCCCAATGTGCACTAAACACACACACACGCACACACACACACACCAGTCTTCTCTGGAAATATCCTCACAGACACCCTTTGTGTTATCTAATCAATTACAAGAGACCATTATTCCTGTTTAAACCAAAGTTAGAAGATTCAAGATGTTGAAGTTAACAGAATGAAACATAGTTTAGGAAAGAAAACTGAGTTTTGTCTGAGACTCTACTGTCATGCAAATTACAAAACAATTAAAAAATTAATTTAGCAAAGGTTTCTTGAGTGATTATGTTCTAGACAATATTCTTGGAGACAGGAATATAAAGTGAATCATTCTCTCATGGAATTCCCAGGTTAATAGGGGAAAAAAGGCATGTGAAATAATAATGATAATACATCATGTAAGTTTTAATATTAAATTTTTAAATTTGACTTTTTTTTTTTTGGACCGGGGATTGAACTCGGGTCCTTGCACTTGTGCAACAGGAGGCAAAACCACTGAGCTAAATCACTGGCCCAAGTTTGACATTTTTAACAATTATCCATTTGTATTTTAAACATCATATTTTTTTTACTTTTTATTTTACTGGCACATTTTTTAAGCTTTATTTTACTTGCAGGGCTGAGGATTGAACCAAGGGCTTCATGCACTAGAAGCAAGTATTTTACTTCTGAGTCACACCCTCAGCCCAACTGGTAACTTTTAGATACATGTAATGATAATATTCATCACATGGAATTTGTTTATGTACAGGACATATCTTGCTTGTACTTTTTTTCATTTCCTTCCCCTCCCTTTAACCTCCCTCTCCTCTTTGTCTATAAAAGCCTTGTTTCCATTTTTTCCCTTCCATTCTTTTTTTTCCCTTGTACCTTCTTTCCTTTCTCCTTTCCCTTCTCTTGTTCCCTTTCTCATTTGAACATTTTCTTCCCACGTTCCAATATCTAT
Source organism: Heterocephalus glaber (assembly GCF_053883595.1). Lineage (NCBI taxonomy): Eukaryota > Metazoa > Chordata > Mammalia > Rodentia > Bathyergidae > Heterocephalus > Heterocephalus glaber. The sequence continues at coordinate 51,890,575 of NW_028258142.1, read as the reverse complement.
TATACATTTTGATCCTTTGTACAGTTTTGGTTTCTCATATCAGACAAACCAAGTGATACACATGTGTGTCTGATTTATTTCACTTAAGAATATGGTCTCGCAGCACAGAGGAGGTGAGTCGCTCCCAGTGCCCAGGAGGAGGCTTCTGGACCGCTGTACCACCACCACCTCCAGCACAGAGGAGGTGAGCTACACGGGCGCAAACACCCTCCCCCCTTCCAAAAGAGAAGACACATAAATAAGTCTCAAAACCAGACTTCCAGATCACCTAAAGCAACCCCAAAGGGAAATGAGATGAAATACTCTGATATTCAACCACCTTTACTCCCTGAACTAGCAACAAAAGAGGATCTGGAAAATATGAAATCAGAAATAATTTCTCAGATAACAGCAGAGATTGTGCCCATAGTGCAAGACATGATTAATAAATCTAGAGAGGAAACAAATTAAAAAAAATAGAGGAGCTGAGGAACAAGATGGAATCCCAACATAGGAAACAAATGGAATCCATAAAACAGATGTAAACAGATTTCCAGGAGATTAAAATCTCCATTGAAAGTCTACGCAGCAGAATAAGCCAATGTGAGGACAGAATCTCAGATATAGAAGAAAAGATTGCAGTTAGTGACCAGGAAAAGAAAAATTTATTTAAAATTGTAAAGGACCTTGAGAAATCAATCCAGCAGCTGCTACAGGATGCAAAGAAGAATAATGTAAGACTGACTGGAGTCAATGAAGAAACAGGAGAGAGTGTAGATGACATAAAAAAACAAAAACTGTTCACAGAAGTGATGGCAGAAAACTTTCCAAGGAGGGGAAAAGAATTTGACATACAGATAAGTGAGGCATATAGGACTCTACACATAGGCATATAATAATTAGGATTCCAGAAACCCAACAGAAGAACTGAAAGTTAAAGGGTGGAAAACAATACTTCATGTGACAGGAACCTGAAAAAAAGCAGAAGTAGCTATCCTCTTTGCAGATCAAGTGGATTTCAAACCAAAATCTGAAACACTTCTGGTTTTAAGAATTTCAGATAAGAGATAGTCAACTTGTATGTACAAATCTATTGTAAACATGTGTTCTCATTCCTCTTAAGTGAAATCTTAAGAACAGAAAGATTTCTGTTGGTTCTTAACAGTAATATAAGAAATTTCTATATTGTTTTCCAAAATGGTTTTGTCATATTACATTCACATTAGCAATATTAAGACAGTTCTAACTGGTTCACACCTAAGCTGACATTTGTTTTTTTAAAGCTTTTAACTGCATCTCCCTAATGAGTGTATAATATGATCTTGTTATTGTATGGCTTAGTATTTTTCTGATTCTAGTGTTGCACACCTTTCCTTGAGCTGTGCTGGCTATTTATCATCTTCTTGTGTCTACTTTTTAATTGGGTTGTCTATTAATGAGCTGAAAGAGTTCTTTATATATTCTGGTCTTAGGTTATATATATATATATTACAAATTTGGTCTGTTTAAGGACTACTTTTCATTTTCTTAATGATGTCATTTAAAGTTCTAAATTTTGATAAAATCTCATTTATCAATTTCTTTTTTTTCTGCATCAAGTTTTTTGTGCCCTAGGAAATTCTTGCCTACCCTAAACTCATGAACATTTTCCCTTATAATTTCTTCGTAAAGTTTTATAGTTTTAGTCTTTCATATTTAGGTTCATAGATCCTTTCAAGTTATTTTTATGTATGGAAATAAAGGGTTGAGGTTAATTTTTTACATACGGATACCAGGTATTCTAGTACTATTTGCTGAAAATACTATATTTCCTCTGCTCTTGAATTGAGTTTATGTTCTACAAAATGTTAATGTTAAATGTTCTTTCAAAACTCAATGGACTATATATGTGTGGTTCTATTTCTAGATTCTCTGTTTTATTCCATTGACCTATATGCCTTTCCTCATGCCAACATTGCCTTGATTACTGTAGCTTTAGATGAAGTCTTAAAATTATGTAATAAATGTCCTTCAACACTGTTAATTTTTTCTTTTTACTTTTCTAGGTCCTTTGTATTCCTGCATAACTTTTAAATTTCAATATCCAATTCTTCATTTATAGCAAGTATACATAGACCTGAATTTTTATATATTCCTTGTGTTTTCTAATCCTGCTAAATTCAAATACAAGTTCTAGAGATTTCTTAGTATTTTCTCTGTAGATGATCATTTCATCTACATATAAAGATTTTACTTCTACCTTGCCAATCCTATGCTAATTGTTTATTTTTATTGCCAAACTATTTTCATTTGGGTCTATGTTTCAAAGTTTAATGGACAGATGAATAGTAGGCATATCTGCCCTTGTTCCCCCCCTTAGGGAGAAAGCATTGTCTTTTCCATTCATATAAGGCCTTTTTGCTGAAAGTATGGAGTACACGGCTTATCTGTTGAAAAGGTTCTGTTCTACTTCTAGTCTCCTGATAGCTTTTACCGTGAACAGCTGTAGAATTTAGTCCAATACTTTTTCTGAAACTACTAACAGGATCATATGGCTTTTTCCTTTCCTCTGTTAAAATGATGGCTGTTAGGGGTGGATCTTCCAATGCTGAACCAACACTGCCATCCTTGTAATAAAACTACTTTCTACATACTGCCAGATATGACTCCTAATAGTTTGTTTTGTAAAAACAAATTTTTATCTATGTTCATACTTTTTTATTCTATTATCTTTATCCAGTTTTAGTATTAGCACAATGTTGATTTCCTAAAATGAGAGAAGTGTTTCTTCTTTCTTCTGCTTTAAATATTTGATATAATTTATCAATTAAAATGTATGTGAGCCTGATGTTGTCACATAGGTAGGTTTTTAAGCTAGGACTATACTTTCTTTAATAGGTGCTATTCAAATTTTATATTTCCTCCAGAGTCAGTTTCATTAATTTGCCTTCCAAGGTACTTCTTAGAAGTTGTCAAATTTATTTTAAGAAAGATTTTTGTAATATGCTTTCTCTATCCTTTAAAATTCTGTAAAATCTGTGGTAATGTCCTCCAAATTTTGATATTATAATTTAAAAATGCATAATTGATATTGTGTAATAGGAAGAAAAGGTCTAAAGAAGTAGGGGAAGTGGGAGGAGTAGGGGAAAGAAAGAATGGAAAAGAAAAAATATGAGAAAAGGAAAAAAATAGAAACAAAATCTTTCCAAGTAGGGAATGGTGGAGGGGGTGAAGGGAGGGCAGGGGAAGGGGGACAAAATAAGAACCAAGATACTCATGTAAAGGTACAAGATCCCAATGATGAATGTAACTGTATTTTATACCTAAAATGTACCAATAAATTTAATGGAAAAAAAGAGAATATGGTCTCAAGGTGCATCCATTTAGCTAGAAATGTCTCAAACTTATCCTTCTTTATGGCATATATATATATATATATATATGTATATATATATATATTCACATCTTCTCTATCCATTCATCAGTTGATGGGCATTTGGGCTGTTTCCAGTATTTATTTATGCATATGTTGTTGTGGTATGATGCTTTTAATTCCAAGAAGGAGAATAGCTGGGTCAAATGGAACCTCTAGTTTTAGTTTTTTGAGAAATCTCCGCATTGATCTCAACAATGCATGCACCAGACTGCACCCCCACCAACAGTGTAAAAGAGTTCCTTTTTCCCCACAGCCCCAGCAGCATTTGTGATTGGTTTATTTCTTGATAACACCCATTCTCTCTGGAGTGAGATGGAATTTCATAGTTGATTTAATTTACATTACTCAAATGATTATTCAGTGATTACTCAGTGATGTTGAACATTTTTTTCCTATATTTATTTGCCATTTCTACTTTATCTAGAAAATGTCTATTCTTTTTTGGATTTGGTGCTTATTTTTGGATCAGGTCTTTAAATCTGGGGGAGTCTTAGTTTTTTGAGTTCTTTATATATTCTAGATATTAGTCTTTTGCCTGAGGAAAAGCTAGCAAAATTTTTTCCCATGTATGCATTGACTCTTCACTCTGTTGGTGATTTCTTTTGTTGTGCAAAATCTTTTTAGTAAAATGAGATCACAGTTTTTAATTCTTTGTGATATTTCCTGTAGGATTGAGGATTGTTCATAAAATCTTTTCTACATCAATATCTTCAAGAGTTGTACCTATTCTATCTTCCATCAGATTTAGTGTTTCTGTTTCTGTTTTAATATTTAGAACTTTGTTCCATTTCCATTTTAGTGTAGTGCATTGTGAAAGACACGGGTCAAGTTTTAATCTTTGGCATGTGGAGAGCCATTTTTTTCCAGCACCATTTATTAAAGAGGCTATTTTTTCTCCGTTGAAGGTTTTTGGCTCCTTTGTCAAAGATATGGTGGCTGACTTTATTTGGAGTTGTTTCTGCATTTTCTAATCTGTTCCATTGATCCTCAGGTCTTTTTTTTCCCCCAGTACCATGCTGTTTTTATCACAGAAGCTTTGTAGTATTATTTCAAGTCAGAAATTGTGATACCCCTTTCCTTGCCTTTGTTGCCTAGAATTTCTTTTGCTATTATAGGTCTCCTCTGGTTCTAAATTAATTTTGGAAGTATTTTCTCTAATTTTGTGGGATATGTTGTTGGTATTTTGATTGGGATTGCATTAAATCTGTATAACAATTTTGGAAGTATGGCCATTTTCACTATATTGATTTTTTTCTACCCAAGAACAAGGGATAATTTTCTATTTTCTGATAACCTCTTTGATCTCCTTTTTTAGAGTACTGTAGTTTTCAATGATCTTTTACTTCCTTTGCTAGATTTATTCCTAGGTATTTAATGTTTTGGTATGATATCATGAGAGGTGTTGTTTCCTTAATTTCTTTCTCAGTGAGTTTGTTGTTTGTGTAGACAAATGCTATTGATTTTTGAGTTTTGACTTTTTTCCTTTTTTTTTTTTTTTTCTTTTTGGTACTGGGGATCGAACTCAGGTCCTTCCACTTGGGAGGTAGGTGCTGGAACCATTGAGCTAAATCCCCAGCCTGAGTTTTGAATTTTTTATCAAGCTATGCTACTGAGTTTTGTTATTAAATCTAGAAGTCTTTTGGTGGAATTTTTGGGGTCTTCTACATAGAGTATCATGTCATCTGCAAATAATTTTAATTTAACTTCTTCCTTTCCTATCTTTATCCCTTTTATCTCTTTCTCTTGTCTAATTGCTCTGGCTAATGTTTCCAGTATTACACTGAATAAGAATGATGACAATGAACATCACCGTCTTGATCCTGATTTTAGAGTGAAAGCTTTCAGTTTTTACCCATTTAGTATGGTATTAGCTATCAGTTTGTCATAGATGGCTTTTATCAGATTGAGATAGACCTTCTATTCCAATTCTGTAGGGATTTTTTTTTATAATGAATGGGTGTTGGACTTTGTCGAACACTTTTTCTGCATCTATTGAGATGATCATATGGTTTTTGTCCTTGGCTCTGTTAATATGGTATATTATATTTATTGATTTTCATATGTTGAACCATCCCCACATCCCTGCGATGAATCCCACTTGGTCATGGTGTATAATATTCTTGATGACCTGGTGCATTATGTTTGTCAGTACCTTACTGAGGATTTTTGCATCTATGTTCATTAGAGAGATTGGTCTATAGGTCCACTTTTTAGTTTGATCCTTCTTTGGTTTTGGTATCAGGGAAATGCTTGCTTCCAGGAATGAATTTGGGAGTATTGCTCCCCCTTCAATTTCATTAAAAAGTTTGAGAAGTAGTGGTGTTAGGTCTTCTCTAAAGTTTTGGAAAATTCAGCAGTGTGTCCATCAGGGTCTGGTATTTTCTGTGTTGGTAGGCTTTAATTACATCTTCAATTTCATCAACTAATATTAGTTTGTTTAGAATTTTTATATCTTTTTAATTCAGCTTTGGTAATTCACATGTATTAGGAATATGTCCATTTATTCCATGTTTTCCATCTTATTAGAATATAGATTCTCAAAGTAGGTATTGATGATCCTCTGGATTCTGCAGGATCTGTTGTGATTTCACCATTTTCATACCTAATTACATGGATTTGAGTCTTTCCTTTTTTTTGGATAAGGTTGGGTAAGGATTTGTCAGTTTTATTTAATCTTACAAAGAACCAACTCTTTGATTCATTGAATCTTTGTATTGTTTTCTTAGGCTCCAATGCATTAATTTCTGTTCTGATCTTTATAATTTCCTCCCTTGTATGAGCTTTGGGGGTGACTTTCTCTTCTTTTGCTAGAAGCTTGAGGTTGAACATTATGTTGTTTACTTTTAGACATCATTTTAATGTCTAAAGTTCAATATGCAGCCTCAAATCACCTTTTCATCCTTACATGAGAAAGAAATATAAAATCTTATAATGTTAAATTTGACTTTATAAACCTTCAGTTATTAGAAAACTAGTTACAATATTACCTAGAAAAAATAAAAATATGTTTATTTACATTTTATTTTCTTTAAATTTAATTGTTTCCATTAACTTTGGACAAATAGAAATATTCATTCTTATGCATTCCTAAGGGCACTCTGGGCTCTAAATTAGATCAAGTTGGGGGTTTTCTTTATTATTTTTTCTCTACCAGCCTAAGTGTCATCTCTCTGTTACTTGTCTGCAGTATGTGGTATCTCTTTTAAATTAAAACTACCTTATGTTTTTCAGTCAGCAAATTAACTATGAATTTAGGTTTTAAAATTCTTGTTTGCATAAAAATATGTATGAATACTATTAAGCAAACATTGCCACATTTCATGAACTTTTCAATGACTGAAAATAAGGGAGGATGTTCAGGAGCAATAATTTGAGAGAATTGTATTGCACCACAGTCAGGATACTACCTATTGGATTATATATTTAAAGGCAGTAAAAGTATTTCTGTTTAACATTAAAATTCTATCTTATTAAAGGAGAAGCTAGTGAGATAGTTTGATGGTCAAATGAATTTCTGTTGGTTAATAATTTAAATCAATCCAAGCACCCCCTTAATTTGGCTGAACTAAACTTTTCCATTATCATCAGAGATTTATACAACTACTATAATAAGAATTGTGCAATACAAAATATTAAGTGAAGATTAGAATGTAAACTTGGGGTGAACATGTAAATAATGTATTTACTAGTATAAACAAATCCACAAGCATATAAAATGGTAAGTTGTGTTGCATAGTATTGTGAGTGGTGGCTTTCTTCAGATTTCTATTAGATTTTTATAATGTTGTTATATTATTTTCTAAGTAAAAATAAAGCATTTGTTGCAAAACAGCGTGCACTGTGTGATTTCTTTAGTGAATTTTTATTTTTCTCGCTCTTTGTCTTGTTAGTACAAGGATAGAGAGGGTAGCCTTGAAAGATGTATTCCTTCTAATCAACGTAGAAGAGTGGGTGTGGTAGAAATTTTTAGCTCTCCAGACAGTTCTACATCCTCGGTTAAAAGCTTTAAATTAAAAAATTATGAAGTCTTTCAAACCTTACATAATCTTAGTCAGCTCTATTAGATCTCCCTACGATTCTCTCCCAGGGATGTTTAAACCTTTGGGCAGTCTCCCCTCACGTTGAACCAGAGGTGGCTGGGGTGACAGAACACTGTGAATGTGACATTGGAGCAAGATTAATCACAAAAGGCCTCACAGCTTCCTCCTTGGACTCTTGGAGCACAAGTGTAGGTGAGAGAAGAGAACACCTGTATAACAAAGCCACTCACACAGCCGGGAGGGAGCACAGATTGGCAGGAGCCTGGCCACAGCCCACAGGAAGCACCAACTCTCTGGCCATTAGCTGAGACACCTCAGATGCAAACCTTTCTTCAGGTGACTGCAGCCCTATCACTCCTTTGCTTGTGGTCTCATGAAAGACATCAAGCCAGAGTCCCTCAACAGAATTCCTGACTCACAGGATCTGTGAGAGAAAAAGAAATGATCATTTTTTCTTTAAGTCTTTCCATTTTAGGAAATGTTGTCATGCAGCAAAAGATAACTATATCAGAATTCATCTCTCGGTTATTTAGAAGTTCTGAGGAGCTCTATGCTGCCTTTAGATGTTCCTTAAATGAGCAGTGACCAGTTAATGTCATCAGAAATAACACGAGTAATGCTAGATAGGATTGCTGAAGCTGGCCTTGGCATGCCCTCTGGGATGGCTTTTCACATCAGGGATTACCTGATGTTCTCCCATTACTTGTTCTTCAAGATCCTAATCTATCAGTATGGCAGAAAGGTGACAGGCAAACAGGTATTATCTGACTAACTGCAAGTTTTATAAGTGAATGCATAAATGCTTTAGTGTAGTCATTTTATGTATTCCAGCTTGTAGAGTTTTTTCAACATGAATTTTAATAAGTGGCCTCTCTTTTTATTTAGAAGCATGGTACTTCAAAGTTCCAGAGTAGAACATAAATAAAGATTAAGTCCTATTTAGACAACTCACAAATAAAATTCCTTTGTTGAAAGGACAAAGTCTTTGTGAGAAAAAACATAATTTGTTTGTGCCAGCTAAACACACTTTTAAGACCTAATTTTAAAAAGGAATAACTATATGACAGTAAATGATGAAAAGAAGTCGAGTGGTTATAAAATTATGAGCTTTTAACATTATTTATTTTGATGTAATCTAAGTACTTGAAAAATATAAGTTCAAAAGACAGATGCCAAATATTGAATTTATTAATAACAATGTTGTGAATTTGCTAAAGTTAAAAAGTTACAAAAAATCTAATTGTAAAGAAATGTGATTTTAGCTATATTATCCTACAAACTAAGAGCAGGAAGATACATTTTGTTGTTTTTGAAAAATGAAGACTATAAAAAGAACAGGAAGCTACCTGTACTTCTTTTGCTGATATGTCCCTGACATACAGGCCTGCGACCTTCTTATTATTTGAAGCCTATTTGTTAGCTCTCTAGTATCAAAGTGACATTCATTGTCTCAGAAGTGTTTTATACTTTGCCCTCAGTTCATTGCTTTATTTCAGACTTATTTGCTGAGATACACTCTGAAACATTCATCAAAATCTTTCTTCTGCCAAAACCAAAGGGGAAGACCAACAGCTAAACAGGACTTTTTTGGCAGATCAATAACATATTTGAAAACCATGCAAATGATGGTTGGCTGAATCTAACTAATGTAGGTGGGCATCATTCAATTCCCTCAGGGCCTCAGTAGAACAAAAAATCACAAGAGGGGCAGATTTGCTTTCTCTTGTTTGGCTGAGACGTCCACCTACTCCTGCCATTGGACACTGGTGTTCCTGATTCTCAGGCTTTTAGTGCAGAACAGTGTTTACACTGTCAGTGCCACTGTCCGCAGTCCTTCAAGCTTAAGCTCTATTTTGTCACTGCCTTTCCTGGTTCTCCAGCTTGCAGACAGAAGCTCATGAGACTCCCAGAACCTACAGGGAGCCCAGTGAAAGACCACTCATTTCATGGAGAGAAGAGGATAGAAATGAAAAAGGACTAAAGAAGTAAAAACTAAAATTTCTCAGGTTAAACAAAATACATAAACGTAACGATTCATGAAGCTGAATGAGGTGCAAATATAAGGAACCCAAAGAAATCCAATTCATAGTTCATCATAAGAAAACTGAAAACAGAACACAGAGAAAAAGTCTGAAAAGCAGTAAGAAAAAACCAAAATTTACATAGAGGGTGAAACAACTCAAACAAGGAGTGAGACAGCATGTGTCAAATGCTAGAAGAAATTATCAAGCCAGGCGAGGTGGTGCATGCCTGTAACCCTAGTAATCCCAGTACTCTGGGGGACTGAGGCATTAGAATCGCAAATTTGAGTCCTATATGGGGAATTTAGTGAGATCCTGCCTCAAAATAAAAAAATGAAAAAGGCTGGGGATGTAACTCAGTGTGAAGGTCCTGAATTCAATACCCAACACCTGAAAAAAAAGAAAGAAAAGAAAAGAAAGAAGGGAGGAAGGAAGGAATGAAAGAAAGAAAGAGAGGAAGAAAGAAAGAAAGAAAGAAAGAAAGAAAGAAAGAAAGAAAGAAGAAAGGTCATCCATCCAGAAATATGCACAGTGAAAATCCCATTCAGAAATGATGGGAAAATTAAGATTTTTTTTTTTTTCAGATGAAAGAAAGCCAAGAGAATTTGCTGTTAGCAGACCTACTCTTGAAAAATGGTTAAGGTTGTTCTCTAAAGTAAAAAGGAATTATGAAAAATAAGTCTTAGAAGACTGGAAAGAAAGAAAAAGTATTATGGGCAAAAGTATGAGTATATACACTAGATATTTCTTCTCTTAAAATTTAAAATCATATTGGATGGCTCAACATGAATTATAGCACAATTAGATGTGGTTGTAGATGCTTATAGTAGAAATACTTAAGATAACTATGAAAAGGAGGGCAAGTAGATATGAAAGGAGATATCACGACAGGAGTTGGTAAAATGACGACGCCAATGAATAGTGATGAAATGTGAGGGTATAATAATCCCTCAGACAATCACTAAAATCTATAAAGAAATAGTGAAACTATATGAAAGTGAAGTTCTAAAAATGACTAAGAGCTGGCCTTGGTGGTGCACTCCTGTAATCCCAGCATTTGGAAGGCTGAGGCAGGAGGATTGCTGCAAGTTGGAGCTCAGCCTAGGCTACATAGTGAGTTCAAGGACACGCTGAACTACATAGCAAGACCTTGTCTCAAAAAAAAAAAAGATTAAGTAATGCACAGGAAGGTAGAATAAAGAAAGTGGAATTAAAACACAGAAAGAACAACAATAACAACAAAATCCAAAATATAATACGGCATATTTTACTTCTATCATATCAATAATTACATTAAATGTAAACATTTTAAATTTAAAATGAAAAGACAGATTGGAAAACTGAACTTAACAAATCATATAAAATGTAAGTGGGAGGAAAGTAAAATGAAGGAAAAACATGTATCTTCCAAATATAAATGAAAACAAACCAGGAAGAGCTATGTCAAAATCAAAGTATCAAAGAAAATTGCTACAGACATAGACATTATAAATTGATAAAAAGTGTGAATCCTCTAAGCCAACATAGCAATCCTAAATGTGGACACACCAAACAAAGGAACTAAAAATATTTGAAAGAAATGAAATCATAATTTCAAAACTTTTAACTCCGCAACAATGTCTGGCTGGTTTCAATGGTGAATACTGACAATTATGCAAAGAAAAATAAGCACCAACTTTATACAGCCTGCTTCTAAATTAGAAGAGGAATGCATTCTTCCCAGTTTGTTTTATGAAGCTAGCATTTTCTTGCTACCAAACCAAAGAAAATGTGTGTGTTTGTACACCTGTGTGATTGTGTGTTTGAGAGAGTATCGGCCGATAATTCTGATAAATTTAGATTCAAACATTCTTAACAAAATATTAATAAATAGAATTCAACAATATAAGAAAATCAAACACTATTGCTAAGTAGGGTTTATTCAAGATATTCAAAGCTGGTTCAAGATTAGAAGATCAATTAATATGATCTATCACAATCACAGGTCTTATGTGAAAAGACACATGCTGAGATTAATAGATATAGAAAAAGTATTTGACAAAATTTAACACAAATTTATAAAATACTACAATTCTCAACAAAACATGAGTGAGAAAATTTTTTTCAATTTCATAAGAACATTTACAGAAAAGGTAAGAGGTAGCCTTATACATAATAATGAAAGGCTGAAGGATTTTCTCAAAAGATCAAAAGCCAGGTGAGTTTGTTTTCCATCACTACTCTTATTCAATGTAACACTGGAAATTAAAAAAAACCCAGGAAAACATTAAAACATGCACTAAAACAGGAAAAGGGAATAAGGACATTGTAGCTGAAAAGGAAAGAATCAAGCTGTCCAAATTTACAGGTGACAATATTGTCTACATGGAAAAACCTGAATATACAGGATTTTTCATAACAAATAGCAAATGAGTTCATTACTGTCACAAGAGATAAGATAAATATACAAGAATGTATTTCTATGTACTATCAGTGAAAATGTGGACACAGAAATGAAAAACATAATTTGTAACCACTGAAAAATAAATATTTAGGTGCACATCTAACAAAATATGTATAGGACTTGTATACTAAAAACTACAAAATTTTGATGAAAGAAGGAACCCTACTTGATAAACAGAGATGCATATCTTGTTCCTAGACTGGAAATCTCAGCATTGAAAATGTCAGTTATCCCCAAACAGATATATACCTCAATTTTTGTCAAAATCCCAGTAAGACATTTGGTAGGTAATACGTGCAAGATTATCCTTAAATTTATATGGAAAGGGGAAAGAATAGAATGAATAAATTTAGAAAAGAATAAAGTGAGAAGAAAGAGTTGATTTGATTTCAAGACTACATAGTTACAGTAATCATGACTGTGTAGTATTGGTTGAGGGTCAGATGGACTGATCAATGGAACAGGAAAGAAAACCAGAAAAACACCCACAGAAGTTTGCCCAGCTGACTTTTGCACAGAAGTACAAAACAAATCCAATGTAGAAATGACTGTCAATTTAACACATGATACTGGAACAATTGGACATTCATACGTAGTTTAAACTTTGACCTAAAAAATCTCACAAATTATACAATGCTTGCTCAAAATGTATCACTGACTTAATGTATAATGGAAAACCAGAAAAAGTTTGATAAAAAACACAGTACATTATAGGATTTAGAACTAGGTAAAGTGTCTTTAATCTTGAAAAGTAGAATCTATGAAAGGAAAGACTGATAAATTGAATCTCATTGAAGTTAAAAGTTTTTCCTTTGGAAAACATACTATTACAAAGATAAAAAAAGAAGCTACAAAGGAGAAAATATTTTTAACCTACTTATCTGTCAAAGGACTAGCATTTAGAAATTTAGAAAGGATTCTCAAAACTCAGCAGTGCAAAGGAAAAAAAATCAAAGCAAGGCAACTACAGACCACACAAAACACATAAAAAAACATTACATGGAAGTTCTGTGGGTGGTACATAAGCACATGAGAACATACTTAACATTACTCAGTCATGAGGAGATGTAAATTAAAACCAAATCAATGTATGATTATGTATCTCTCATAGTAGCTAATTTTCCAAAAAGAAATAAAAACAATGGTGGAGAAAATGCAGAAAAGCTAGAACATCCATGCATTGCAGCGGGAATGAAGCCTTAAGGCTTAAGGGATGGCAGGTGGGTGGAAGGGAAGTAGGTATGACTGGAAAGAGCAGTGCATGGGATTCTTGTATTGATGGGAATGATCAGCACTATGATTGCACCAGAACCTGGGGACGAAATTTCATGATGGGGATGAAATTTTAGTCTAGTTTTGCTAGATTTAATCACTGGGAATTGCTTCTCGGCCTTTTGCTAAGATCAAGTGTAGATTTAATCACTGGGAGAAATCAGATGAAGCACACACAGGATCTCATCATCATATTGTCTATTACAATCCCATATAAATTGCAGTTAACTCAAAATAAGCCAATTAATAAACCTGACTTCCATTTTTATATGGTTTATATAATGTGAGTACCTCCATATGCAGGTTACTAATGTACTTTACATTACATCTTTGTGCATTAACAATGATACTCCTTGATTTCTACAAATGTTGTCAAACAATGAGTTTTTAGAAGGAGGAGTTACATTTCAAATATTGAGGAATTCAAGATTCCATTCTGTGTTCAAATTCCAACAGAATACAATAATTCCTTCCTCATTCTGTAGGGTCTCAAAAACAGATGAAGGCAGAAACATTTCAGTCGGATCAGACTTGCTGAGGGTAGGTATCCTCAGGTAACTCATTTCACATCTTGCTAGGACTCTTTGGGTATCTGTAATAACTCATTGCATCAGTATTCCAGTTTTATAGCTTGTAAGAGTCTCAATTCCATTATCTCTTTTAATCTTCACAAGAACCATAAGCATTGATATGGCATAAATTATTATCCTTACTTTTTCCAAGAAATAAAACAGATACCAGAGTATTTAAATGAATTCAGCTACATCCCTATAGTTAATAAGTGTGGGGAGAGGAACTGGAATTTTGACTTTAAAATTCCTTCTGTGTGATGCTGCATCATAAAGTTAACTGTCTTTTGTTCTCATCTTTTCAACTTTTTCAGACTGTAACGAATGTGAATCTGCTCTCTTCTGAAAGGTGCCACTTTTAATATAGTAGTGTTCTCTTTTATCTAAGCAGGATAAGGTCATCTCTATCTATAAATTTTCTTTAATCTTAGTTCTTGAGATATAAAAGTGAATTAGTTCTTCACCAGCCAAGGGCATTCAAAATATCCAATAATTTTTATTTAAAAAAATCAAACCAGAGAAGCCATGCATGTTGTAATTCTAGTAAACAGAAGTTCTAGACAGCAATTAGTATTTCTAAGAGAATAAAAATGAATTTTATTTTGAACTGAAAAAGATTGCTTTGAAAGAAACAACATTGCCCCTCATTCACAACATGACAAATTTTACTCAGACTTTGAACTAAAAATCTTTCCTCCTCATCAGGGAAGGACATTTCCCCCATAATTAATACAAGCCCTGTTGGTACTCACCGATATATCTGAAGAAAATACCTGCTTGCCTGACTTGACCAAGTTTAATCAAACTTCTCTCTTATCTCCCTCCTTTTAACTTTGATTCACAGCCAGCATCAGAATGAAATGTGAAACAACCCATCCTTTTCAGAACCCAGGGGAAGATAAATCTCACTTAGCTCTGCCCGCACCTGTGGTTCATCCTTGTCCTCTGCACTGGGTCCTTTCCAGCCTTGTTTAGCTGGGAGACCTTGCACCAGAACATCCTCCTTATTGCAATGTCCCCTTCCTCTTATTGCAGGGGTCATTTCTAGTAAAATCTTCTTACCAAGTCTGCATTTGTTTTTATTTGATCATCAACAAGAATGTGAAAGTATCAAACAAGTAAAAAGAGGCAGTCATTCCCACCCCTGAGACTAAAGAGAACCAGGCAAACATCACTAAAGCCTGTGTGAGAGCCAGTGTCACTCAAAAGGTCCCACCCTAGAGGACTTTTGCTATATACAATGAAATTCTGTTAGAACCACAGTGTGGAAAGAAGGAGGAGGAAGGAGTAAATACTTCACTCTCTCATCATTTCTCTTTTTCACTGGGGATTGAACCCAGAACCTTTGCACTGAGGTATATCCCCAGATTTTTTTTTTTTTAATTTTTATTTTTGAGACAGGTTCTTGCTTAGTTGCCCACACTGAACTGGAACTTGCAGGCATCCTGCCTCAGCCACCCAAACTGCTATGGTTGCAGGAATCCTCCTGTGGCTTGATGGTTCTTCTCACCTAAGCTAGGTGAGAGTAACAGGGCCACTGTCTGATGCAGTTCAGAGGTTAACATTCCCCTCCACTCTACAGAATGAAGCAGGACACTGAGGAGTAGCTACAGCCCAAGACTGAGAACAACTCACATGGTTCTTCTTTTAGTCAGATATTAGCTGCTTTTGTTATTACACGTGAGCTTCTATTATTAGCCTTCTTATTATTTTTCATTGTAGGTAGAATGTTTGTAAATATTTTAATTCATTCAAGAGTAAAGAAATAAGATAAAATATTTGAGAAATTTTAGTAGCACCATGTAATTCCTGAAAAGACAATTCTGCATCTGAATAATAACTTGCATTTGACTCACTCTCTTACCCATGATTCTGTGCTCAAGCTTACCATGCATATCGTGTTCTGCGTGGGAAATTGTTTTTTTTGTTTATATTAACAAGATAAAAGGAAATTTAGATTTGGTTGGGCACTGAGTTAGTTTTTAATTATGTAATGGGGATCAATGCTAAATTGATCAAGATTCATCCAGGTCCATTATGAAGGTGTACGACTAACTTGGTTTGTTAGTTCTTCCATATCTTGAGTAGTTATCAGTATCTTGAGTCCAATTACTTCGAAATTTTGCCAGTTTTGTAGTCATTCTTAAACATATCTGCAAATGTCTTTATTTGATATATCATAAAAATAATAAAAACATGAATGACAGATTTCAGGACATAAAATATATTACTAAATTCAGTCACTCAGTATATATTATTGAGCATCTACAATATTGTAGGCACTGACCTGGATATGGAGAGACTTATTACATATATATAAGTTGTTCAATTAAATTTGAATTTCAAAAGAAAAATAAAAAAAAATTTAGCCTAAGTGCATCCCATCCAGGTTAATGTGTATTCAGAAAGTTTTTCATTTGCTGACATTAAAAAAGTGATTAATAGTTTTTTAATATAGTTATTGGACTTTCGTGCTACTTGAAGATGGAAAAGAAATAGATGTTCTGTAATGACTTGCTAATTCTAGTAACTCTATGGTTATATAGTGATAAATCCAACTGTCATTATTCCTGTTCTCAAAAACATTACAAACAGTGAACAAGACTTTTGATATTCAACTGTAAATTAAAATATCTTATCACCAAACTGTGATAATAAGATATCTGATAGGCAATCTGATAGGCAATCGAAGTCACAATGAAGTAGCAAACATACCAGGAAAAGCATACCTGTACCAAAATTCCAGGTCAGGATGCATATCAGTACATTCAAGGAAATGAGAAGACATCTTTGTGGCTAGAACCCCAGGGTCAAGGGGGAAAAAAGAGGAAAGGAAAAGAGAAAACTCAAGAATCATAATATGGGCTCCAATGGAATGAGACAGAAGCTGCTAAGTGCCAGTACCATGGGATAACACCCAGCCAGTTCTGCTTCATGTATTCCATATTCTGACTGCATCAAACCTGCAACTCCTAGCCAATTCTGCATTTTGTTTCCCTACACACAGGTCCTGAGAAGTGCCTACGAGCTGACTGACCTGATTGTGGAAGATGCCAATGCCCCAGGAGATAAATTAACCCCCGAAAGTCAACAGATTCAGAGAGAAATAATGGAGGGGTCAGCAGTACTAGCCTCCAAAACATCCCACCACTGTTGTAAATTGCTAAAACAGTGTGAAGTTTTACTCTGAGAGTGACTTCTTCATGTTGGCTTAGAGTTGGAATAGAAATTCAATTCAGTACCTGCCATAATGCCAAAGAAACTTTAATCAGGCACCATTTTGGGAAGGGGTTGTTTGTGTGGGACTGAGTCACAAATAAACTACACTATAGCTTTATTCCAGGAATTTCAGTGTTACTCTACCACAGTAACTGAGAGATAGTCACAGGAGACAAGTGTGGAGAGGGTGAGGGCTACTCATAAATCTCCGTGGTGGGAGGCCAGGACTGTTGGGTTGGGTTTTATAGATGGCTCCATCTGAAGTTGATGGCATTGAGTCCAGCCACCTGTTGAGCCCTGTCACACTGACTACATCCAGCATATACCAGTGGTTTGACTGACTTATAGTTTACCAACATGAGAGGGGATGTGCTTCCACTTGGACAATTGCCGCTGTCTGGGGTTTGTGGATGTAGAGACCTCAAGAGAAGAGCGGCAGCTCACAAACCCATAGGTTATAAAGCTGGATGGAGAGACCTGTGATGTTTTGGATTCCAAGACTGTAGGTCCTGGAAGAAAATCATTCATTTGGCAGTACAAGGGAATTATTTTTCCTTTCAATTCTTTTTCTCTCTTTTTTTTTTTTTTTTTTTTTTTTTTGGTGCATGTGTTTGGAATTTTACTTCTTTTATCTTTTTTTCCGACCTCTTTTTGTTTTTTTTCTGTTACTGTACTTATTTTTTCCTTATTATTTTTCATTATTTCCCTTTAGTTTGCTCTCTCTTTTTCATAATCCTCCTTTATCTTGTTTGTTCATTATGTTATTTTTATCCAATAACATAAATTTCTTTATACTCCTGAATAGGAACCTTTACTTCTTGTTTCTCATCTCCTTCTCATCTTCTATTACTTAATCTTTCAAATTTTACATTTTCATGCTCTTGTTCTCCACATCTTCTATCTTTAGTCATATCACCATTAAGCTATTGAACATATAGATAGGTAACTCTATGATATTGCTGTTGAATATTGTTTTATTGTTAGTGGAGGTAAAGTTGTTCCATTTAGTAGATATTTACTGTAGGTCAGTGTTTGGTTTGCCTTAATGTTTATAATATAATCTGAGATCTCTTTTCTATGGCTGGGACATTATTGGGTCTTAGGGCATGTCAATATCCAGTTTTGATCCTATTAAAGTTGCTGATTGTATTACTATAGCCAAAGAGACATAGTTGTTGCTGTCAGTTGGTTTTCTCTGTATGCTAGTATCTGCATTGCCTTGATGTTATTAATAACGTGGACAATTCCCAAAGAACTGGGTCCTGAGCCAAATACATGGCAGCCTCCTCTTCCAAATAAATAGAGATGGGGGAATTCTGGGACAGAAGCAAAGGCCTATAGTTAGCTATGCTCAGAAGGCAGCGTTGAAAAGCAGAAACTAACTAAAGGTTTTCATCCTAGCAACCATGTCTTCCATTATAATCAACTTACAAGGCTCAGCACAGAAAACAAGCAAACAAAAATAGAAACATGAGAAGACAGGGCCAAAAAATATGCACCCCCAAACTCCCAAATCCCTTGGAGCCTATCCATGGGGGATTGAAGGAGAAGAAATTAAAAAAAAAAAAAACACAGCCAAATTATTTTAAAGGATAACAGAGGAGATTTTAAAAAACAGATTTATAAGTTGCTTGTCAGGTTCAAAGAAGCTATAACTCAAAAGATGATGATTCTAATAAACAAAATGATCACCATGTCTACAGAAGACACTAATAGAAAGCTAGCTGAGCTAAAGCAATGTAAAGCATGAATTTCAAGCACAGAAAAGAATTAGTCCATGAAAAGGCGCCAAACAGAAACTCTCAATTTCCTTTTTTCAGCTCTACATCTTCATCCAGACAAGCTTATGTGAATATGCCTCATGCAAGAACAATGACCCCAAAGTGGACCCAAGATTTATCTTTGTTCATGCTACTTTGAGTATTTTGTCAGGTTTTGGTTGAAGAACATATTCAAGTGAAATATAAGGGATAAAACCTGAATATTATTTAATTAAAATTAAGAATTACTTGAAATAATAGAGGTGGCTTTTATAATTATTTTCCCCTAATAATGTATCATGAAAAAGAAGATACTAGAGGAACAGAAACTGTAGCTCAATCTTACCAATAGATATACAAAAATTCTAAGTTAAATACTCACCAGCAGAATCTCATAATGTATCAAAAGACTATGACCAAGAAGGATTTATTTCAGAAATTCATTTATGAAGAAAAAGTCAATATTTGTTAATCAAAGTATTACAGAGAAAATTATAGAATGATGACAATTATACTCAAAAGACATTGAACAGCAATCAGAAAATATTCTTAATAAAATCTGTAAGAAAAAATACACTCCTAAAATATAATGTACACTGTTTACCAAAATTCCTATAGTAAATATTATTCTAAAATGATGAAATAGGGGGCGGGGATTTAGCTCAGTGGTTCTGGCACCTGCCTTGCAAGTGCAAGGTCCTGAGTTCAATCCCCAGTACCAAAAAAAAAAAAAAAAAAGTAAAAATAAAATGATGAAATCATTCCATTAAAGCCAGAAAAGAACATGAATAATATCACTAATACCATTCAATATTGTTTTTTGGTGATTGAAATAACAAGCAGGGAAGAAATGTTCATATTGCATATTTCTCTTTCTGTGTTTCTCTCCCTTGCCGCCCCCCACCTATGCACACAAAAGTCCACAGAACTAAACCAAATTTATCTAAAATTATCAAAGAATTTGAGGAAAAGGAAGGACATGAGAATAATAAAAAAAGTCAAGAACCTCCCTCCATATTGGAATTCACTGAAAATAATAAACAGTGGAAAATTATTTCACCTATATTGACAATGAAAGCTGTAAGATATTTATGAGCTAGGCTTGGTGGCATGTGCCTGTAATCCCAACACTGTGGTAAGCTGATGGCAAGTTCGAGCCCAGCCTGGGGAACTTAATGACTTAGTAAGACCCAATCTGAGCAAACAAACAAATAAACAAGGGGATGAGCTGGGGATGCAGCTCAATGTGTGAAGGCCCTGGTTCAAATACCAATAATAAATGAAAAGCTATTTATGAACAAATTGGAAAAGAATTATGCAGTATAATTATGAAGGCAAGCTACTAAGTCCTCTTGACACACAAAATAAAGTAGCAAATGCTTCCATGGTGCTAACTATAGGGCAATTTTTATATATATTGCTTGAATCTCATGGAATCCTGTGATTAGATGACATTATGATTTCTGTTTTAAAGAAAGGGCAGTAAAAATACAGATATTCCAAATAACCTGCCCAGAATCACATGGGTCAGAAAGGTCAGAGCAAGATCCAGTCTCCAGGTGCTGTGGCGCACAGCTCATGTCCTTAATACTAAACTACATGGCTTCTGTTTGACTTAATGGCGGATCCTTCATCTTGAGTGAGAAGACTTAACACTATGACAATCTCAACTCTCAATATTTACCTAGAAACATAATGTATATTGAATAAGATGACTTAATGGCACAAAAAAAATTAAAAATTTTGTATGAATATAATATGTGAATGCAAGTAATATATAAATATATGGATTCCCATGAGGGACATATTCAATACATTGAAGAAAAATTAGCTAAAGACAGTCAACAGGAGTTTAAAAACAAAGGCTAATGAGGAGGCTTATTTTAGTCAACACTAAAACTATGCCTTTATGTACTCATGCAAGCCTCCTGCTAACTTTCTAGTATAAGCAAAGGTATTTTCCATTCACTGGAACAGTACAGAAAGAATCAAGTTTCCTATTTGTTAGGGTTTAGGGTACCAGGTTTAGTAAAGTTTTATTCCCAGAGTAGAGGCATCTATATGATAATTCTAGAAAACTGCATTTTCTGAAAATTATATACCAATGAAAAAATATGTGAACACATCTTGTGGTTTTTTTTTTTGGTACCAGGGATTGAACTTGGGACCTTGCATTGCAAGGCAGGCAGCAGAACCACTGAGCTAAATCCCTGGCCCCAAACACCTCTTATGTTAATGAACAGAATCTCTACTAAGTACTTAGAGAAATGTGAAGGGTTATTCTAAGTTGCCTCTGGCTTCTGCTATATGAATCAAGATTTGGGTCTCTCAAATCTTTATTCATTGTTTCTGTGGTCTGACACCTGATTAATACTTCAAATGTTAACTAAGTCCCCAGGAAATAGATTAAATAAATACATAATTTATATCATGCTTTCCATTCTGAGAATTTTTAAAGTTATAGATAATGAGACTAGATCATTTCTTGTGATGAACGAAAGAAATAATAGGTTTTCTTTGTTCCTGCTTTAAAGTGACATCTCAATTAAATAACATTAGTTAATCCTTTAAATATTCCCATATATAAATGTAAAATCCTAATATAAAGTAATGCTACAGTGGGACCTGGTATTATGTTAATCTGTTTTCTGCCACTGTTTCGAAATACCTGAGATAATCAATAAGTGAGAAACGTTTGTTTTGGCTCAGAT
Source organism: Heterocephalus glaber (assembly GCF_053883595.1). Classification (NCBI taxonomy): domain Eukaryota; kingdom Metazoa; phylum Chordata; class Mammalia; order Rodentia; family Bathyergidae; genus Heterocephalus; species Heterocephalus glaber. The sequence goes on along the minus strand of NW_028258142.1, from coordinate 51,869,146 downwards.
TTCTAGAGGTTTAAGTTTATGTCTCTTGGTTTGGGCCTTTTATATCATTGTGGGAGTAAGTCATGGAGGAGGCCTGTTAACCTCATGGCAACTGGAAAGAAAAAAGAGAGGAAGTTGGCATAGTTCCAATTTCCCCTTAAAGGGCACTCTCCAGTGACTTGAAGTCCTCCAAATAAGCCTCACCTCCTGATGGTTCCACCATGACAGGCAGGTGATAATCCTTCCATTTGTGGGTCTTTGGGTATATTCCAGATCCAAACTGCTGCAGGCATGAACTGCCAATGTATCTTCTCTAAATACTGGTGAAAACATCTAGCCAAATAGTGAGACACTTCAGTATGGATCATGCATTGTGTTCTTTTCTTCAGTCTTCATGTGCCTCCAAATTATGAACAAATTGTCCTATTTCCCAGACCACATTGTCACAGGTTGGGTTTTCTGGAATACAGTCAGAGATAGAGGTTATTATGTAGGGCAGCTAATAGGAAGCACTCTCACGATAGATATTTGTGCAAGGGAGAAGATCAGCAGAATTTGTTTGAGGGAGAATTTGAGCTCCGAGGCCATCCCTACATGATTGCGTGGGGATTTTTGGAAGCTAAGATGGACCAAGAGTTGTCTTAAATTTGTGCTTAGAAACCAATAATTTCCTAGGGGATGCCTGTGGAAATCGATGCAATCTTGTTCAAAATAATTTTCTTAAGCTGAAGCAGTCCCCAGAGTGACAGCTAGGAGAATGCCTTCTGCATGAGTCCTGGCAGACGAGGAAAATTTTTATTTCTGAAGTGGAATATGGATAGTGGAGAAGCTACCTTGCACTGATTTGTGTGAACTGTGGTTAATATTAAGGTTGGGTACTAATTCTACTATGATTTCTCTTCAAAGCCTCCAAAGTTCATTTCTAAAGATGGAGATTCAATGTGAAGAATAATCATAAGCTCTAGAGGAGTTTCTATATAAAGGAGAAGAGATCGTTTCTTTTGTATGGTGCACATTCCTGCCACTTCTGAAAAATTTGCTTTCAAATCCTTCCTGAGCTGTCCTAGGAAATTCCTTCTTTATAGCAAGTTCAGGAAGTTCATCAATAAAATGCACATTCTCTCTTGCATTGCAACTTCCATCTGAGTACTCTCTGCCAAATCCCACGCTGTGCCTACCATATTGCTTGGAAATGCTCTATCATTTACAATGTCTTTTTCAGAAAGAGCAGGCACTTTTATTGCCATTTTTATGGGGTTTTGATGTTAGAACAATTTAAGCTATAGTAGATATTAGGCTCATTTTGCAATTATAATACCAATATGAGGAGGAAACCTTTTATTTTTCTTTTCAAACGCTTGCTGGTAATGTAAAAATGTATTTTCTGAAACTTGTAGTTCTTTTCAAGGTTATTGGTCAGTTAACTAATTTTACTGTAAGAATGTAAAAAATATTTTCTGAAACTTAGAGCTTTTCCTTGGGTCATTGGTCAGTTAATTCAAAATCAATTTATCAAATGATGCCAATTATTTGGAAATTTTACCTCAAGATCAAACATTTAAATCACAGTTAGTGTGTGTCCAGATTGGTGGTAAAAGGCAAAGATGACTTAGATGTAGGGCTACCACAAATAAGATGGGATAGTCAGTTAAATTTGAATTTCAGATAAACGATGCTTTTCTAGTGTATTTCCAACACAATATTTGGGGCATAATATCAAAATTGGACTTGTTTATTTGACGCTGAAATTCAACTCTCTGACCCTTATTTTTATTTGAAAAATCTCATGATACTACCCAGAAATCAAACAACTCCTTTCTGTTGACCCTAGCTTCTGTGTGTAATGCTCTCCAAATCATATTTTATTCTGTATTCATAAAGTGTAGAGAAAGCATGTCTGTAGTTGGCTTCAATATCCTTTTGTGGACTTTTTAAGGTATACTGGGGTCTTAACAGTTGCCTTGACTTACTCATGCTATTTTTCATGTCTGATTTGGTCCCCAGTTCCCATTTCTCCATAGTCTGCACATTTTCCATAGTGAGGGATATTTCCAAACTGTTACTGCGAACCTGAACTTGGATTTCTGTCATTTATCTCACAAGTTTTACAGAATGTGTCCATCCTATCTCTCATGAAGCCAACTCTTCTTCTACTCTTGTTTTGGTCAAAGGCAAGCATTTCTTAGCCCACTTATAGATTAAACATGCATACGGATAAATTGTTTTTCATCTTAAAACGTGGACTCCAAGATCCTCTGCCTTGATAGGAAATCTGGAGTGGGCCCAAGACTCCTGTTTTGTTTGACAAGACTCCTGAGCAATCTGAATATACCCACAAGCTGTTAGCTTCCATGACTTGCTATCTGTCTAAATTTCCAGTCCATCTTTAGCAACAGTTGTCTGACCATACTCTACTGTGTCGCCTCCCTTGCCAATATTTAAATAAAATATATAGTCATGAAAATGCTTTGTATAACTGACTTTATTTCAGCATTGAGTAAAACCATAGGATTTAGTGTTTGGACTAAACTAAGTAAAAATGCCAATAGTTCTTGGGTACAGTATTTGGAAGCCTTAGGGAAGCTGAAAATCTAAATCGTGAGGCAATCATGGAAATTACAGTGAGGATTTTGATTTTGATTTTAGCCATTGACATTATTCACTCTATAAACCAAAGGATAAATGGGGCTTCCATTGACTTTCTGATTAAATTTCAATGAAATATATAATTTATAAATGGATGCATACTAATAAGTTTAATCTTACCTGCTCCCCTGAAAACTCTCCATTATTACATAGATTACTGCTATTAAGGTTTAGGCACTGCTTACATTTTGTAAGAAAGAGGCCTATGGAATTAAACAGCTGATTGCAGATGCAGTTGGGAAATTACCTAAAGTGTGATTTAGTCATCAAACCACATTTTTGAAAATTTTTCTCTTAGATAAATAGTTACATAATTTCTATACTGTGAAAATATTTTTATACTGCAAATTATTTGAAGTGCAAAATAAAAAAGAGATATTTGTAAATATTTTCAACTTAAATATCCATTTGCAAATATTAAAATGATGATGCAAAATTCTGGGAATATTTCATAGATATTTTAAGAATCATTCAAATACAGAAAAGTGTCTATTTGTACTTGTTCACGTGTTTTCATCTATCTATTATCCATCTGTTTACCTATCTGTCTATCCATTCAATCAACATCTCATTACTTATTTTTTTCTTAGAAAAGAATGCTGGAAAGAAGAAAATCAGGAACTGTCTTTTTGAACTTACAGGATATTCTTTGCTATTGTGAATCTATTTTCTATCTTTTTTCAGATAAGCCCATTTTACTTATTTAATTCTGAAAAGACAACATTTATCTCATCAAACTAAGAGTGAGAATAAAGTAAGTTTCTAATAACTTATTATTGTGCTGTTTTACAATGCACAAAAAATGTTAGTCACCACTTATTTCTTCACTCAATCATCCATTAATGAGTTTTTGACTGTGAGCTCTACGCTGATCATACTAGTAGGTAAGGTGGTAAAAAGATGAGTGAGACATGATTCCTACTGTCCATTATCTTATAATCTAGGAAAAATAGGCATACAGAGAAAAATCATGGTGCAGAAAGTGTCAACATTTGGGTAGAGTTAGATGATTGTTGAAGAGGGGTTGATCAGCCCACTTGAGGGAATTAGGCAGATTTCTAAATGGAAAAAGTCCCATCCGAGACCTAGGGAATATGATAGGCCTTCCTTTGGGAAGAGTGGCATTTTTGGAAATCTGTTTGGTAAGGCGTGGATATTAGTTGTTTCTTTAATCATTCCCCATTGGACAGTTAAACAGTTTCTTATAGTTCATTACTATAAATGTAGTTTTTAATACTCTTAAAATTTTGTATCTATGCTTATTTCTAGGTGAAAGGAGGATTATAGAAGTAGAATTGCAATATTAATGTCTTTGCATATTTTAAGGCTTTGGATAGAACTTGACAAATTACAATTTAACATAGATGTATTGATTAACATTCTCACTTTCAAGAAATAAAATAGCATAAAATTCATATAGAGTTAAAAATATTAAATACATCATAAGTCAAAAAAATTCATGGGATGAAATTTATAAAATAAATTAATCTTAAAAAGAGGAAAATCAAAACATTTTGAACAAAGAAAACATACAAAAGGGTTGAAAGGCCAAGCCAAAAAAGGAAATGTCTAACATATCCAGCTCTTCCCCAATCTCATTCTATCCAAATGCTGATACTCTATGTGGCATGATTTTCTCTTCGCATGCCTATTTGCATGAACCAATTGTTTAATGTTTTGGTTTTGAATGGGCTATGCCTCAATTCACTTGTATTTTTTCATAAGCTAGCTGTTAAACATTCTTTTATAAGGATTCTTTGTGACTCTGAAATCCTTCTTTCTTTTGGGTCTTCATTTGGGTCATGAGAGGTTGTTGTCCAACATGTATTTGTTAACTGATTTATATGACAACAAACTCATGACTAGTTTTGCATCGTGCACTGTCCACTCAACTTCTTTCTCCCGGGTGCAGCTTATTTTAGGAACTTCCATTTTTCATGCCTTATTTTGACCAAGAGCTCCTAGCTCAGTATAATGTACTGAATAGCCCAACAGAGAACAAGGATGGAGAGTGGAGCAGTTAGCATGATGAAATTTGATGACACGCAGAGGTCAATTGCGTCCATGATATGCCACTGGCAAATTGTGTGGCCTTGGGTAACTAAACTCTCTGCTGAAAATTGTACATAATCTTAATACCTATCATACTGATTTGTTATGAGGAATGTGGTAGGTAATGTAGGAGCCCTTAGTACAGGGTTTCACACAGATGGAGACTCAACAAATGCTAGCAGTTACTACTACCTACCAGGTTCCTCAACTCACAATTGAATCTCTGCCTTCCTAACACTTCCCATTCCATGTCAAGGACCCTAATCTTTCATGGTTACTGTAATAAATGCATTCATGGCTGCTACTGTAGCTCACTTTCTTAAACAGCTGATCTACATTTCCTCCTTCTTAAATCTCTAAATTCTATATCCCTAAGGAATTAATTTTATCCCTGTTTTACAGAAAATGCTAAGCAATGCCCTACGGATTTCTTTATTTATTCTAGTTTTAAGGTATGTCAAGTGGGAGATCTTCAGAAAGTATTTTTCATCATCTCGTGATTCAATTTTAATATGGATATTTATTTTTATAAAGCAAACTCAGCAATTTTTATTTATGCCTTATTAGAAAATAAGCAACCATGAGGAAAGGTATCTTCTAAAGGTAGATCTCTGAAGTAACAACAAAAGATACAAAGATTGACTTTTACCTTTACCACACAATGTAGTCAGGCTAACCCGAAAATACAGGTGAAGATGGTCTTTTATGTTGTTTTAAAATGAGGGGCAATGAAACATGCCACTTTACTCCAAATAACTCTTGCAGCCCAAGGTGTGAAATTCTATCCTAGTAAGGGGCATTTGAGGGCAGGCTAGGGAACATTTTTACTAGAGCTGTCATTTCTAAAATATAATTACAATACAAGTACAATAAGCATTGTACAAATTAGTTTACTGGGTTTGGTTAGTGATCGTTTTAATCATTTTTTATGATGGGTCTAAGAAAAAGAGAGAAGGTGGCCGGTTTTAGGGTAGTAACATTGTACAATTTTGAGAAGTGAGCAGGCATATGGAAAAAGAAAAGGATGTTTTCATGGTTTGATTGTTTTGCCTGGTGACATGGAAGACAGCATCACAGTCACCACCACACCATCAAAAATATCCAACATACAGTTTCTTTTGGAACCTCATCGATTTTGTAAATTTACTCGTTTTTCTTCCAAGACTGTAAGCTTCACAACTGCAGGACAGTGTTTGTTTTGTTCAGTGCTACATTCCTACCAGTTTCTGGCATGTAGAAGCAGCTCAATAATATTTATTGACTAATATCAGTGAGATGAAATGAGGAATGCCATTTTTCTCTCCTTTCTCATTTTGGATAATTTTTCCATAATAACCTATGTTTGAGAATAAATCTAGTTGTTTTTGCCAGCTGATGTTCATTGTCGCTTTGATCTTCATTACAGTGGAGTGCGACGATGCATTCACAGTGACCGGGTTGCTTTCCAATTTCCAGGGCCACTCAGCCTTTTCCCCAATTGTATTCTCCATGCCACACATATTTATCACTCCTCTGCCTCCCCTCCCATCCAGAGTCTTTTTAAAAATGCAAATCAAATCATTTTATTCTCCCAATCAAAACAAGTATTTTCTCTTAAGAGTATTCGCAGTAACATAAATGCTGTGCAGCTTGGTTTCGTGCAAATTTCACAATTGGTATCATGTGTTCGCTTACAAATACATTTTTTATTGCGATTACATTGAACAGTTACATACTGCTTATTTTCTATGATTTCTACTCTGCCTCTGGAATATAACTTGCTTAATTCTATTGATTCATTTAAACACCATTCAACTTATTATTGTCAATTATATTGGTATTTTTATTTGGAATGTATGTATATTGTAGAAAAAGAGCAAGTAAGTTATCTTCTTTTTTTCTGCAAGTAAGTTATCTTGAAAGTTATCTTGGGGGAGTAAGATTTTCAGCAACAAACAAAAGGCATACGTGTATGAAATAATTCAAGTTAAAATTATATTATTTTAAATTGGAATTGGAAATATTAATGTAAATGCATGACATATTTCCCTTCTAAAAGTAATGTTTTATGGTGGTGAAAACATTTGAAAGTGATGACAACTTGATAGCAGTGAATTCATCACAGGAAACGGGACCCTCAGCCCTTGTGTTGCGAGGCTGATTCCAGGCTGAAGTGGAATACCTGTGAGCAGAGTGAATTGCACATTTCGGGGCTCCACACTTGCTTGAGCCCCAGGCCCTAACTTTGTGCTCACATGGTCATACTTTCACTCCCCAAGATGCTCAAAGTTAAAATATTTTTCACTGTAACCTAGTTGTACTTTGATTTTCCCTTTGGCACAACTCTTGTTTGGTCATTCTGGATTAGCCATTGGGACTTTGGAGACAAGGCTAAAGGAAATTTGATTTGGGATAGATTTATTGGAATAAACTCTTATAGTTCAACATTCCTTACAAGAATAGTGACATTTTGTCCCGATTTAGAATGAACACCTGAAGAAGACTGAGTTCATATGAGAATATGAAAATGTTCAAATCTTCATTACAGCATGAGGATAACCAAGTTTGAGATTATTTGCTTACTGTGAAAATTCTTTCAAATGTTACAGTGTAATTTTGAAAGAAAATAGTTTCTTCCAATTTCATAATAAGTATTAATAAGTCATTTCAATTAACTGTTACAGATAAAAAATGAAATTAAATCTATTCAATCCTCTATTTAGAAGATATGAAACTGTTGTTATATGAAGGAAATTTGGGAGAAAATGCACAAAAAGTATTTCAGAAGTATTTCAACAATTAGTAAATATTTTAAGCCTAACTGAATTTTTGATATTTATATGTTTACTTTAGGGATAATATAGTTTGTTGTGATTTATTGGACATTCTATATAAACATTTATCCCAATTAGGCTATATTTTATTGCTATATGAATATACAGAATGTACCTCATTTTTAATCACAATTTCAAATTTTTTTTTTGGTACCAGGGAATTGAACTCGGGACCTTGGACTTGTAAGGCAGGCAACAGAACCTAAATCCACAGCTCAAATTTTTTCTTAATGAACAACTTCATATTTTATAATAGCTTCTGGTAAATCTGGATTAACTTACTACCAGGTTTAAAACAGAAAACAGAACAACATTGTGAAAAAGGAAGAAAATGTCTAAAGGAGTAGGGGAAGTGGGAGGGTAGGGGAAAGGAAAGAAAAGAAAAAATATGAAAAAAGAAAAAAAAATGGGAACAGCTTTTGCAAATAGGGAAGGTGGAGGGGGTGAAGGGAGGGCAGGGGAAGGGGAAAAAATAAGAACCAAGATACTCATGTAAAGGTACAAGATCCCAATGAAGAATGTAACTGTACTCTACACTTAAAATGTACCAATAAACTTAATGGAAAAAAAAAAGAAAAAAGGAAAACAGAACAAGCCATGCCTGGGTAGGTGGTCACACTAGAAACCAAACAAGCATTAGGACACTGGTTGTCTTGTGCCGAGAAGGCACTAGAGCCTGCTTAAAAGAGCTTTCCCTGGTCCGAAGTGGGCCACTTGGGCATCAGAATGACCAGCTGACTACATCATATTATACCCTAAAAATCATAAGAAGACAAGACAGAAACACACATACACAAAACACTTACTTTACATTTTGGAGATTGCACCAACTAATGAGTTGAGAAGAAGAACATGAATTTCCTATAAGAAATACATTTCATGATTAATCATAGCTTTGAGGATGAAGGAAAATACAAAGCAGAAAACTCCAGCCAATAATAGCAGAAAGAATTTGATAGGATGAAAAAAAAAATCACCAGTTTGCAAATATACTAAAATAACCCATTCAATGACCATCATTCTATAATAAAGAAAATGGTGGAAGTTGATGAAGCTTGCAAGTAGGGGATGTAAGTTCTTTGTACCAGGATACCCTTCCCTTACCAAGTCACCATGCTGCTGTTCTATTTTATTTATTTTTTGTTTTGTTTTGTTTTGATACCGGGGATCGAACTCGGGTCCTTGTACTTGCAAGGCAGGCAGCCGTACCACTGAGCTAAATCCCTGGCCCTGTTGTTCTATTTTAAATGGCCATTTCAGTAAGTTTTTGACTTTCTTCAGTTTGTTCCTCTCTGTATCACATTTCATAAGTTGAAAAAATATTCTTAGTTTCCTGAGTCCACGAAAGGATTCTTATTTTCATAGTCTTTTAACCATTTCAATTGGCAAAGACATGGATGAAAATAGGATTTTGATGCATGTTTAAGTAAAAATTCCTATGTGGAGGTTAATTTTATGTTTTAAAAATATTGTTTTTTTTTCTTAAATTCTTTTATTGGTACATTTTAGGTAAACAACACAACACAGATATATTTCTCATTGGGAACTTGTACCTTTACATGATGCATCTTGGTTCTTATTTTTTCCCCATTCCTAGCCCTCCCTTCCCTATTTACAAAGACTTTATTTCCATTTTTTCTATTTCTCAGCATTTTTCCTTTCCCTTCTTTCCTTTCCTCTGTCCCTCCCACTACCCCTACCCCTTTGGACCTTTTCTTCCTATTTTGCATTATCCATTATTCATTCTAATCATTGGTACATTTTAGGTATACAATATAATGATATTCATCCTTGGAAATTTGCACCTTTACATAGTCTCTCTTGGTTCTTATTTTTCACCCTTGCCCAGCCCTCCCTTCAACCCCTCCAGTCCTCCCTATTTACAAAGATTTTGTTCCTATTTTTCCATTTTCTCATATTAATCCCATTCCCTTCTTTCCTTTCCCCTAGCCCTCCCACTTCCTTCCCCTTTGCCCTTTTTCTTCCTATTTCACATTACCTATTATACCTTTTAGTCCTTATTTATACTTTCAGTTTCTCATACCAGAGAAACTATTTGGTATTTATACATGTGTGTCCTATTTATTTCACTTAAGAGTATAGCCTCAATGTGCATCAATTTACCCATAAATGTCTCTAGTTACTCATTCTTTATGGCTGAGTAGTATTCCATTTTATTAAAAAAACACATTTTTTTAATCCAGTATCCAGTTGATGGACAATTGGGCTGTTTCCAAGTTTTACCTATCACAAACTGTGCTGCTATGAACATGGGTGCACATATATCACTGTGGTATGATACTTTTAATTCTTTGGGGAAGATCCCCAGCAGTGGAGGAGTGGGGTTCAATGGGACTTCCAGTCCTAGTTCTTTGAGGTATCTCCATACTGATTTCCACAGTGGTTGCATCAGTCTACACTCCCACCAGCGGTGGAGTAGCGTTCCTCTTTCCCCACAGCCCTGCCAGCATTTGTTATTGGTTGATTTCATGATAGCAGCCATTCTTTCTGGAGTGAAGTGGAATCTCAGCATTGTTTTCATTTGCATCTCTCAAATGACCAGTGATGTTGAACATTTTTATCATGTATTTATTAGCTATTTCTATTTTTTTGTCTGAGAAATGTCTGTTCATTTCAGATGTCCATGTTCAGATTGGGTCTTTAAATTTGGCATGTCTGATCTTTTTAAGTTCTTTATAGATTCGAGAGAGTAGACCTTTGTCTGAGGAAAAGCAGGTGAAGATTTTTTTTCCACATTGTGGGTTGTCTCTTCACACTGCTGGTGGTTTCTCTTGCTCTGCAGCAGCTTTTTAATAAGAAGAGATCCCACTTGTTGATTGTTTGTGCTAGTTCACAGGCAACTGTGGTTTTGTTCATAAAATCTTTTCCTACATTGATGCCTTTAAGAGTTCTACCTAACTTCTGTTCCAACTGGTTCAGAGTTTCTATTTTAATATTTAGATCTTTAATCCATTTTGATTTTAGTTTAGTGCATGGTGACAGATATAGGTCTAGTTTTAATCTTCGCAAGTCGAAACTCAATTTTTCCAGCACCATTTATTAAAGAGGCTATCTTTCCTCCAGTGAGGGCGTCTGGCTTCTTTATTGAAAATAAGATGGCTAAGTGTGCCTGGCATTGTTTTTCCATCTTCTAATCTGTTCCACTGGTCCTCAGGTCTGTTTCTTTGCCACTACCAAGCTGTTTTTATCATAGTAGCTTTGTAATATAGTTGCAGGTTAGGGATTTTGATACCCCCTGCCATGTCTCTGTTACCTAAAATTGCTTTTGCTATTCTGGGTCTCTTCTTGTTCCAAATGAATTTTTGCACTGTTTTCTCTAGGTCCATGAAGTATGCTACTGGGATCTCCATTGGAACTGCATTAAATCTATATAGCAGTTTTGGAAGTATGGCCATTTTCACTCTATCAATCCTTCCTACCCAGGAGCAGGAGATGTCTGTCCATTTTCGGATATCATCTTCAATCTCTCTTTTCAGAGTGCCAGAGTTTTCAGAGAAGAGGTCTTTGATTTCTTTCATTAGGTTGATTCCTAGGTATTTCAGTTTTTTGGATGCTGTTGTGAAAGGAATTATTTGCCCTATTTCTCTCTCAGTGAGTCTGTCATTTGTGTAAAGGAAAGCTATTGATTTTTGTGTGTTGACCTTGTAACCAGCTACTTGACTGAATTTGGTTATTAAGTCTAGAAGACTTTTGGTGGAGTTCTTGGGGTCTTCTATATAGAGTATCATATCATCTGCAAATAATGACAATTTGACTTCTTCATTACCTATCTTTATTCCTTTTATTTCTTTCTCTTGTCTAATTTCCGTGGCTAAGGTTTCCAAAACTATATTGAACAAGAATAGTGATAGTGGACATCCTTGTCTTGTTCCTGATTTTAGTGTGAAGGATTTCAGTGTTTGACCATTTAGTATGATATTGGCTGTTGATTTTTCATAGATGGCTTTTATCAGTTTGAGGTAGAGACCATCTATTCCAATTTTTTGTAGGGTTTTTATCATAAATGCATGTTGGATTGTGTCAAATGCTTTTTCTGCATCTATGGAGATAATCATATGGTTTTTTTCCTTGATTCTATTGATATAGTGTATTTCATTGATTGAGTTATGTATGTTGAAGCATCCCTGCATCCCTGGGATGAGTCCCACTTGATCAGGGTGTATGATCTTCTTGATGGTCTTCGGCATTCTATTTGCCAGTATCTTATTAAGGATTTTTGCATCTATGTTCATTAGTGAGATTGGCCTACTTAGTTCTCCTTTTCAGCTGGGTCTTTCTCTGCTTTGGGGATCAAGGTGATGCTTGCTTCCAGGAATGAATTTGGGAGTATTGCTTCCCTTTCAATTTCATTGAAGAGTTTAAACAGTAGTGGCAGCAGTTCCTCTCTAAATGTCTTGTAGAATTCAGCAGTGAAGCCATCAGGGCCCTGGATTTTCTTAGTTGATAAGGTTTTAATTACATTTTCAATTTCATTGGTTGATATTGGTTTGTTTAGAATTTTTAGGTCTTCTTCGTTCAACTTTGGTAATGCATATATATCTAGGATTCTGTCCATTTCTTCTGTGTTTTCCATCTTATTGGCATATTGGTTCTGGAAGTAGGTATTGATGATCCTCTGGATTTCTGCTGAGTCTGTTGTAATTTCACCCTTTTCCTTCCCAATTGCATGGATTTGGGCATTTTCTTTCCTTTTTCTGATAAGGCTGGCTAAGGGTTTGTCAATTTTGTTGATTCTTTCTAAGAACCAACTCTTGGCTTCATTGATTTTTTTGTATCATTCTCTTAGTCTCCATTGCATTGATTTCTCCTCTGATCTTTATGATTTCCTCCCTTGTATGAGCTTTGGGGTTGTCCTGCTCTTCGTTTTCTAGAAGCTTGAGGTTCAGCATCAGGTTGTTTAATTGGGATCGTTCTGTTTTCCTAATACGCGTATTCACTGCTATGAATTTCTCTCGTAAGACTGCTTTCCTTGTTTCCCATAGATTCAGATATGTTGTATTGTCATTGTCATTTAATTGAAGGAACTGTCTGATTTCTTCTTTAATTTCCTCTGTGACCCATTGATTATTCAGTAGTGTGTTGTTCAATTTCCAAGTGTTTATGAAATTTTTCCAGTGTCTTTTGCTGTGGATCTCCAATTTCATCACACTATGGTCTGATAATATAGAGGGGATAACTTTAATTTCTTTGCACTTACTTAAACATGTTCTATGTGTGAGTATGTGGTCTGTTTTGGAGAATGACCCATGTGCAGCTGAGAAGAATGTGTATTCTGATTTTGTGGGGTGGAAGACTCTGTAAACATCTGTTAAGTTCATTTGTTCAAGAGTTCGATTGAGTTCTAGTATTTTGTTACTTATTTTTTGTCTAGTTGATCTATCTATTTGTGACAGTGGGGTGTTGAGGTCCCCCACTACAAGTGTATTAGTGCATATATGACTTTTCATATCTGTTAGTGTATGTTTTATATAGTTGGATACACTAGTGTTTGGTGCATAGATATTTATGATTATCATCTCTTCCTCTTGGATTGTTCCCTTTACAAGGATTTAGTGTCCTTCTTCATCTCTCTTAATTAGTGTTGGTTTGAAATCTAGTTGATCTGCAAAGAAATTAGCTACTTCTGCTTTTTTTTTGGGTTCCCGTCACATAGAGTATTGTTTTCCACCCTCTAACTTTCAGTCTAGAGTTTCCTTTTGAATTAAGTGTGTTTCTTGTATGCAGCATATTGTTGGATTTTGCTTCTTGACCCATTCTGCCAGTCTATTTCTTTTGATTGGTGAATTGAGACCATTAAGGTTGATGGTTATAACTGAAACGCATTGACTTGTTATTGCCATGACTTTTTCTTTTTGTTGGGTTCTCCCCATTTACATTTAATTTCTTGTCATGCCAGATGGGTTCATTCTGCTTTGCTTCCTGGGGTTGTGATCCTCATTGTCTGTTCCTAGGGTATTGTGTAAAATTTTTTGGATTGCTGGTTTGGTATTCATGAAGTTCCTAAGGTGCTCTTTGTCATGAAAGTATCTTATTTCTCCATCAATTTTGAAAGTTAGTTTTGCAGGGTCCAACAATCTTGGTTGGAGGCTGTTTTCCTTTAGGGCTTGGAATATGTCACTCCAAGCTGTTCTTGCCTTGATGGTTTGTGTTGAGAAGTCTGCTGTGATTCTGATGGGCTTTCCTTTGTATGTGATTTGTTTCTTTTCTCTAACTGCTTGTATAATTTTATTCTTTTGTTGAGCTTCTGGAATCTTAACAATTATATATCTATGTGTAGATTTTTTTTGATCAAGGCTATTTGGAGTCCTATATGTCTCATTTATCTGTATGTCAAGTTCTTTTCCCCTGCTTGGGAAGTTTTCTGCCATTATTTCTGTAAAGAGTTTTTTTTATGTCATCTGTACTCTCTCCTGTTTCTTCATTGACTCCAACCAGTCTTATGTTATTCTTCTTTGCATCGTCTAGCAGTTGCTGGATTGATTTCTCATGTTCCCTTATAATTTTGAAGCAATTTTTCTTTTCCTGGTCATTAATTGCAATCTTATCTTCTATATCTGAAATTCTGTCCTCACGTTGGCTCATTCTGCTGTGTAGACTTTCAATGGAGTTTTTCATGTCCTGGAAATCTATTCGCATCTGTTTTATAGATTCCATTTGTTTCCTATGTTGGGATTCCATCATGTTCCTCAGCTCTTCTCTAGATTTATTAATCATGTCTTGCACTAGGAGCACAATTTCTCCTGTTATCTGAGAAATTATTTCTGATTTCATTTTTTCCAGATCTCCTTTTGTTGCCAGTTCAGTGGGTCTAGGTGGTTGAGTATCAGAGTGTTCCATCTCATTTCCCTTTGGGGTTGCTGTAGGTGATCTGGAAGTCTGGTTTTGAGACTTCTTTATGTGTTTTCTCATTTCGACTGGGGAGTCAGGTGGGGGTGCTGTTGGCACCCACAGGTCTCACCTCCTCTGAGCTGGAGAGGTGGGACAGGGGCCGGGAGTGGCAGTAGGGATGGTGGCCTTGAAGCCCCTTCCTCTGCACTGGGAGCAGAGGGAGGGATGATGGCTGGGAATCTCCTTCCTCTGGACCAGGAGCAGTGGAAAGGCAGCTTGGAAGCCCCTAGCCCTGGGCCGGCAGTGGCGGGATGGATGGTGGACCACAAGCCCTTTCTTCTGGGCTGGGAGTGGCAGGGTGGATCTTTAAAAATATTGTTTACTTTTTAAAAACTGTAACCAGTGCTGATAGATAACATACAAGCAGTCTTAATTTTAAGTCTCAATGTTAATAAACACCCCTATAATATCCATCTTTTATTTATATTTCCAAATAACTTTCTTTGAATCACAGTTTATGGTTTGTAATCCATCAGCTACAATAAAGAATTAGTATTATACTTGTTACCTTTTTACTTAACACATAAAAAGAGAAAGATATAAGAAAATGGTCTTTTTTAGAACTTCAGTACTTATTAAAACAACAGTTATAGATTCTTGTTAAATGACAATTGTAAGATACTGTTTATTTTTTCTGTGCCTAGTTAGTTGGGCTAATTGGTCTTCAGTATGTAGAATAATACAATAATAACTGACTCAACTCTTTCAAAAATTTCATTGAAAGTCTTTCTGGCAACAGAATCTCAAGAGAATTGCTGAAGAATAGAGAACCCATTTTCACCTTGAGAGCTTTGCTCAGCTTAATCTAGACACAACCTGATAACAATGTTCTTTTTTCTGCCAAAAGACAGTCAGTCCATCAGCTTTGAATTTAGAATTTTAGAGAGAATTACAGCCTAGTAATAAAGAAAGCTCATAGAAAACTTGTGGGATAACTTTGGCAATCCTGTATAAAACAATTGGGTAATAACCAATCACAAGGCAGAAGAGATTAAACCATGTATGGTGTGTGTTTGGGGAAGAGGACTCTGACCCACATAAATTAACTTGAGGTGCAATTAATTACTTTTTGATGAAAACTAGAATCTTACTGATATTTGACAGAAAATTAAAAAATTCAAACCAACACTACATATTTAGTCTACCATGTATCTGTAAAAATAAAGAAGTGATTATATCCTGCTGTCGTGGTTAACAGACACTTGGGAACCTGGTGAACTCAGTTTTAAGACATATTTCTACCACTAGTTTATTAGATGAATTAGGTCAGTTATCTTTATTCATGTAAGCCATGCATCCTCTGTTTTAGGGTGTAGATGATGATACTGCAAACTCCACAAAGTTGCTGCAATGTGCCAGTGAAAAAAATGTATGTCCTATTACATAATCTATAATCAATATAGAAGGAAGCTATATTTATATTAGGATTTTCATGGTAGAACCAGTAACTATTTGCTGCTAGTGAAATTACTTTGTACAGTTTTTGATAGGTTTTACCAATCAAAATTTGCCTGATTGCATGACTGCTGTAGATGTTTACTGAAAGTATAGATTTTTGGCCATGCACTGGACTTGCTGAGTCTGACTATTAAGCAATAGGGAGGAATGTTTGGAATATATATTTAATGAACACCTTGGGTTGTTCCTATGCTCAACATGCCTTGGAAAGAAGTACTAGTGTGTATGAAATGTTCAGCCACAGAATGAATCACAAATATGCTTCTATTGTTACTCTAATACAGACAACAATGACCACAGTCTATGACTTTAACTTACTTCTATTTCTACATTCTGATCACTTATTTTCTTAAAAGTTTTATTTCTTGATTTGAGAGAAACTATTTCTAGAATATATAAGAAAAAGAAACAAAAGTGAGGGGTGGTCAGAAGCCCAAGACAGAAAAATAGGAAGGGTCAGAAAAATGACAGTTTTGACATAAAGTATGTTTATTATTTTCTATCCCAATTCAAATTTTATGACTAGGGTATTTAGTATGTTCAATTTGTCTGCATTTTATGTATTCTTATAAAATGTATAATGTTTTATATTACATATAACTTATTTTATGTAAACATTATTGTGATGTACCATTTTCTTCTTACATTTTACACTAAAATTCTATGTTCTTAAGATTCATCTGAGTACTATGTGTGTATCTATTTTTCTTCTAATTGCAATATAAAACACTCCACATTTCATTCTAGTTTTGAATATCCAGATTACTCTAAATTTCTTACCAGCACAAATGGTGCTGGGTAATCAGCAGAATAATTTGTGGTATAACTTTGGGAAATGCACATTTTCTATGAATGCAGGGTCATAAGTTCCTGCCCATATTGTACACCAGCTTGTTGCTCAGCACATTGCCCCTGCACTTTCAGCAGGACAGGACATCTCCTAAAGTTAAAAATTCCTATCTTTTCTTGGCGTATTTAATTTCCCTAATATTTTCCAGCAAGACAATCTTTCTGTCTTAATTTGCACTTTTCAAAAAATTGTAGATTTTCAGCATTTTGTGTATGTGCTATTTAGGGTTAAATAGTTTTGTTTCATGAAACTCTTTGTTTCATTTGTTGAGTAATTACCCCAGAATCTGCTATCAAGTCCATGTTTGCAAAGAAAGAAACCACAATGGGCATTTTTGGGCTGTTTTCCCAAGGTACTGCACCTGCCTTCTCTATTGACATTTACATCTCAGATATTCTTATATAACCTAGTTTATAAAAGTTCTTTCTCAGAGAGATATAAAGTTGGCAAAGAAGAGATTGTATGAGCACAGAGAGTGCTTCAGGCCTATCTTCTTCTGGAAAAATAACAGAGAATGAAAGGGAATATGTAAGTTAGCACCCCATTAGAGGTGATAAAAGCCAGCATAGAACGAAAGTATTTTAACTATATTGGGTCAGCCCTAGGATGCCTCGCAGCATGAACGACATGTGGTATCACAGAAATAGTCAGGGTTAAATATGAAAGTCCACAGAAAAACGTAGATACTCTTTCCATGCCTACCCCCATCATTTCAAATGTTGAAAGTATTTTTCTTTTTCCATTTGAATCTCACATTAAGTGAGAAACGTCTTTTAAAATGGTTGAAAAGAGCTTCAGAATCTAGTGTAGGGATTATAAATAACTAAAATTGTTCTTAGCATCCTAGATAGAAGCAAAAGAGAGCATCTTTTAGGCCAGTTTTGGAGTCTGTTGATGAAGAAAGAAAATTGACCAATATTTTATCAACTTTATTCTGCCAGCCAGCAGTTGTCTTCTGTAAATTCTTTCTGAAGGTTCCTTCATTTAGCAAGAATTACTAATCTTACCTCTCTAGCTATTTTCAAATTCAATCTCTTTCTATTTTCATTTTCTCCTATATTGTTTTAAATTAGAGGATATTGGTTATAAAGATTAGTGGGTTTCATTTTGGCAGATTTGCACATGTACACAGCATACATTGATAAAGATAATTTTAAGGGCTGTTTGGATAATGTAATTTGGGGGGAAACATTTATAGAAAATACCAAGTAGCCAATCTTTGGAAGCACTAACAGAAACAAGAGCTGGGCCCCAAATTAGGACAAATCAGAGCCCATAGGGGAATAGGTCATAGGTTTGAGACATTCCTTAGGCAAAATGCAGCATACAGTCACTATGGAGATAGTGAGGCAGAGCAAAAGTCCATTTAAAATGTCTTAAAGAGGAGTAACAAGCTATCATGGATTTGTTTGTCCAACTTACCTTGTGTCCACAAGGAGTATGAAATGCTGAGAACGGAGATGCTACTGGAAATAGTTTTCCACTAGAGGCAAATAGGAATAGAGTTGTTGCAGTGGAGAGGAAGAAATGCCACTGGCCATAACAAAGATGAAATCTGAGGATCCAGAATGGAGGCACACAGCACTTATAGGGGCTTTGACCCAAGAGGAGACAGATTTCAAAGCAAGAGCTGAGGCTGGCACCAGAAGCACCTGTCTAATCTGCCTACAGTCGCATTTCAACACAGGCCAAAGAATCTGGGAGAAGTAAAATGGTAAACAATCCCTCAATTTTGTTCACTAATATTTATGTTACTCAGAAAAAGTAATCTATTTTTTTTTCCTGTGAGAGGGAAAAAAACTGGTGAAGTAAACATAAAAAAAATTGGTACTTGTTATCTGATCTTCTTGATATCAGTGGTAGTATCATTTTAAAAGTTCTTACTTAAAATTTCCCTTGAGATGAAAAGCAGTATTTAGTCATTTTATTAAATATGTCAACTATAGAATAGTAAAAAGTAAATAGCTGCCAGTAACAACCACTTTAAAATTTTTGTGGTATTACTTTTTAAATGTGAACTATTTTTACAGAAAAGAGGACATTTTTCGCATGCTGTTTCTTTTCTGCTATTTTTCATTGAAAGTTTTACTTTCCTATATTATTTAAGGTTTTTTTTTTGGTACCAGGGATTGAAATCAGGTCCTTGCGCTTGTGAGGCAGTGGTGGAACCACTGAGCTAAATTCCTGGCCCCCTATATTATAAAACATACTTTGCCCATATCTTCTAATGTGCCATCCTTTTCCTTGTCTTTCAAGTTAAAATAGGATCAAGCACATCAAATTACTTACAGTAGGCAATCTAGCAAATGCTCTCTATATTTCTGGAAATTCCTTAAGTGTTTATTTTTCTCCAGGACCATCAATTCCTGCGTCTAGTGAATTTTTGATGCCTTCTCTGTATTTTACCACTCTTGGGCATATCCTTTTCTCCATCCAGTGCTACTCTCAACAGCTTCTGAGAAACTTATTTCAAATTTACCAGCACAAGACTGTGTGTTTATATGGTTTACTAAAGATTTAACACAATAGAAGGCAATATATCATTGGGCAGCACAATAAAAATGGAAAATGCAATATTAGGTATTATTTTTCTTAAAATCGTCTAACATAAATGTGTTTTACTAAACTCAAATCATTCTCTTCCCTAGAAGAAATCTGCTTATGCTTAAAATAGTATTTTTACTTCCCACGTAAAGACCAATAAACCATACAAGCTTATATGAAGAACAGTTATGCCATACCACTGGAGAGATATAGAGAATGTTTAGACATAAACCAGTAAGTGTGGCAACAGCTTCCTGCAGGTGTTTTTGGTGTACTGTGGAACAGTACTTAGCTCAGCTCGAGTCAGAAGGACTAAGTCACAATTACCCTAGACCTGACTCTGATGGGATGAATAAGATTTATTTAGAGAAGAAACATTATGAAGCATGAGTTTGAGGGAAACAGGACTGGAGGGAGGTTTTTGGAAGTTAAGAAAATAATTATTTTAGACAAACATTGCTAAGATCCTGAACTGGAGCAGCCATGGCACAAAAATGAGAAGTCAAATTTGAAAGCCGGGCCTGATGGTTCATGCCTGTAATCTCAGCACCAGGGAGACTGAGGCAGGAGGGTCCTGAGCTTGAGGCCAGCCTGTATTACCTAGGGAAAAGCTGTCTTTAGAAACCAAGAAACAAAAATAAACCTTACACAGTATAGGTAGAAGTATAATATCAACTTTCTTCACACAAGGAATAATATTGATGATGTGATGGCCAGCTGAGAAATACTGCTCTGGAGTATAGTCCAAACCCATAGCATATAATGCAACATATTTTTCTTATTTGATTCCATTGTACTCCAGTAATGACTTTTGGTGTTCTCTCTTAGTCCTTCTTACTTCCTCTTTGGTTTTTCCAAGCCACAGCATAGATGCCTTCCATATACTGTTCCCTCTACCAGGAATCACACACAACTGCATGGATTTGAATAATTTCTATTCATTCTACAAATATCAGGACATTTCTTGTATTCCATGTGAATAGTTTTTGCTCTTTCTACCATGCTGACTTAATACTTCTTCCTGTAAATATTTCAGTACCTAGAACATTGTGTTGTTAGCATTTTCCACTGAAGTTCTTGAGGATCTGTGTTTTACTGTCCCTGAAGTTACAAAACCAGCATATAGTAGTGACTGAGGAATGAGAGAATATAATACAAAAATTGATTAAAAGTGCAAAATTGCTTAGGAAAATCCTGATCCAGTAATTTGGCAGTAGAGGGGAACTGAACGTACATAAGGTCTCTTTTTTGGATGGTTGATCATTCTATTAAACTCTTCTATTGCTCCTTCTTGGACTTTGATACTAAGTTTTTCCTGAGAGTTTGGCATGGAAGTTAGCACATTTTTCTCTAAATCTCTAACAAGTAATGGGCAACAAACCAGATTTGGAATGTAGGTTGTAACTTTATAATTTCTGGTCTAGACTTAGGGTTTAGATGAAGACATCTAGACCCCTGGAACAGATTATGTTGGGTTTAGGTTAATATATCTGCCAAAGTGTGAAATAGTGCTGAGTTTTGATAATCTAGGGTTTTGTGATGATTAATGCATGTGTACAGTCTAATCTAGGACATAACTCCGTAGGAGGACTTCCAATGGTTTGTCTCATTGGAGATTAGGAGATAAATCATTCCAGTAAAGTTTCTATGATAGTCACAAATCAGAGGTGACACTTTGCAACATTTATTTTTTTGTACTGAGGATTGAACTTGGGTCCTTGTGCTTGGACAGCAGGTGAAACCACTGAACTAAATTCCCAGCCCAGAGGTGATACTTTGAACTCTTCTGTATCACATTATCAAGCCTGAAGCAAATCCTGGACTACTTCATTGTCTCATGCAAGAGATGCTCTGTCTTTTTTTTTTTTTTTTTTTTTGTACTGGGGATCAAACTCGGGACCTTGTACTTGTGAGGCAGGTGGCAGAACCACTGAACTAAATTCCCGGCCCAAGAAATGCTCTGTCTCTCAGAAACCACTGTGACAAAACTTCCTCCTGGTGGGCAAGGGACTGAGTGTATCTGAAACACTTCAAGGCTTTCTGAGTCCTTTCTTGGAGAAGTAGGTTACTGCTAGATGTCCCCTAAGACACAGTGGCACCTCTGGCAGTCATAGTAGTTTTGTTCATTCCTTCAGGGCTATTTTAACAGTGTTCTTCCTGTGACTACAGTGATCTCATATTTTAAGAGTGAGTTTTCAGAAAGTTTGCAGAATTCTAGGGAGGATAAATAGACAGCATTCCTTTAAAACATTAGGATATATCGTAAATGCTGAAGAGGTAAGGATACTTCAAATCACATTTTAAAGATGTTTTGTTAATAAAGTAGTACACATCAAGCATTTTGCAGTGACTTGCTGATAGTATGTTCTCTATGAATGTTTTCAAAGTGATCCTAACAACTACCATACTTATTTAGAAAATAACGAGTAGATTTATTTATTTATTTACAGGAAATGACATTTGTAAGCAGCGTGTAAGCACTACATTGGGGAGGTAGAGGACACATTGCAGTATTATTCATTTATGATTCTCAGAATTAAATAAAATCTCAGGTAGGATGTTTCCAGAAATGTTAGTCACATTGGAGTTGTTACATTTGTGTGGAAGTAAAGGTGTAGTTGCAAATGGAGAATTTTTCATATTTTTTGATTCTAAGACTTATTTTTTTGTATCTCTTTCTTTTCTGTGTCTGATATTCATTGCTTTCTCTGATGTTGGCAGAAGCAAAGTGACTTTTACAAAATGCTCTCCTTGGGCATCACCTTTGCTGTCATCTTGCTTCAAGACTCAGTTCTTGCCATGGTGAGTGAGCACCTTCCGAAGCAGCACCTGCTAAGGAACAACTGCTTTGGGAGAGCTCAATGTGACATCCTTGGAAACAGATGAGCTGAAGAAAGACAGTTATTTTATTGGGAGGACAAATTCAAGGTAGGCCACAAAATTTTGTGAGGAACAAAAGCAAACGCATGTGAATTAGGAATTCTTCAATTTTAGCAATGTATTTCTTTTATTGTATTGTCACACTTTGGGATCCTTCTTGCATACTTGTGTTAAATGAATGCAAACATCTATAATACTCCCATGCAGTACTCAACATCGTGAATAATTTATAAGGAACTATGCTGGAATTATTTTAAAATTTTCAGTTACTTTCCAATAAAAGTTCAACTCTTTAAAGAAGTAAGAATTTAAGGAGGACAGAGTATTAACAGCACAATGAATTCACTTACTGTGGGGAAAATTCCTTAGTTGGTAAGATCAACTCTAGCTATTTGCAACCATAGCAAATAAAATGACGTTATTCTTAGACTGTATTAGGAACTCTATTTCAGTGCTATAATTTGAACATGCTCTTTTCCTTTAATTAGAGATTTAACAGCTTAAAGAGTCAAAAATAATATTCTTAAATTTCATAAGAATTTTTACATTTTCTTTAAATTTAAATACAGAAACCCAGTTTAGGTCACTATTTTTATGTGCTTGCACAGGTATAACTGAGACTATATCTTCTCAAATTAACAATTGATTAACCTTGACAATAAAGTGTCAAGAGAATAAATTTAATGTTTCATTAATTATTCACCAGATATACATCAGATTTCTTAGAATACATCAGATTTTTAGTGTACCTCAGATTTTTTAGTATTCTGCTGCATATGAGTCATACATATCATACAATAAAAGTTTTTGCATTATTTAAAAAAATAATTTGAAAGTAGAATTTTCAAGAAGCATTGTGAGTAGTTTAGAATAAAGTATATATCTAATTTACAAATGTGAAAACTAATACAAAAGAAGTTCAAGTGTCTCAGCTAAGTCCATGTAGATGATTAGTATCTTTCTCAGGACCAGAAATCCATGGCACTGACTCTCCATCCAGTGCCTAATAGTCTACTTTCTTTCAGGCAGAAACATGAGGCTGAGCTGCTGACACAGTTTGTGAGTAACGGATATAAGCCTCATAGAAATATTTCATTTCCATCAATAAAAAGGAACAGGAAATATTTTTTCATGGAAATTTAGAAGTGTCCTGTCTCTTCCTCTGTGGTGATTCCTCAGTGGATAATGTGTTTACTTCCAGATTTTGTCTGTGTGGACCGAGCTTCCTGGGAGATCAGCTCATCCTACCTCGTACTTATACCACTTCTGAGCAATGACCATCAAATGCTTGGCCACCAAAGATATCTAGGAGATCAATTGAGCCAAACTCTCCTAGGAATAACTGAAATAAATGATTGGTTTTCTGACATTCCTGTTAAAATTATAAAATAGTAAAGGGTTTTTTTGGTATTACTTTTACTCGGGCAGTGAAAGAAGAGTAAATGTTGGATGTGCATGTATATTGCAGGGTGTGAGGGAAGGAATATAATTCACATTGTAATATTTATTTTTGTTGGTTTTGAAAAAAAAAGATGTTGTATTTTTTTTCTATAAGATATTCTCCCAACTGGACAATAAAGCCCATTATCAAGATTATATTAGTAGGAAATAACACCACAGTAATAATTTTGATTTAATCATAACTACAAAGTGAAACAGAGTTCTAGAAAATATCAAGTTAACCAATGAATCAGTAATGAACCTGGAAAAGACAAAAACCTCTCAGGTTTTCTGACTTCTAATTTACTCCAATTCAGAAGGAAAATTTTATTTCCTGAAATGTTAATGAGGAATGTTAACTGGACCTAGAATATAAACCCAATAAAGCAAATAAAAGTCAGACATTCTCAGGCAGGTCTGGAAAATCAGTTAGGACTAGAAAAATTCTCCTGAAATAAACCTTGGGAGGGTGACATCAGAAGGGAAATGGTATTGTACTACTCTGAGCACTCAGAGATCTTCTGAGGAAGGGAAATGATGACCATTTGGGTTTGATTTTAGGAGTCTGTGGCCAGATGAAGACTGGATTCTATGATTGATTCTCTTGGGGGAAAATTCTTTGGTTCCAACAGCCTGGAGACTTCGATTTTTTACCGTTCTTTCTCTGAGCTGCTCAGCTGAGTGTGTGTCAGTCTGGACATGCATTTCTCTTTGCAATCAAATTCACTGTCATTGACAAATTTAAGAGAATTAAGGGCATCGTTGCATTTAGCCTGCAAAGCCCATTTTCATACTGTTTTTTTTTTTTAACATTTCCATTTCCTCAGAATGTTGTTTGCTTAGTCTGTTGGACAGGGAAAACACTGCTGGTGAAAATAAGAGATCCAGAGGACTGTCTGGTTTGTAAACCTCCCTGTTGCCCTTGCCAGCTACCTGAGAGTTAACTGATCTATTTTATCAGTATTACTGTGTTCATTGTACCTTCCCAGTGGGACAAGGAATCTCCAACAATCCATAAAAACAATTGTTTTTGGTCGAGAACAATCTAGTCATGCTTTGCTGCTTCTCTTCTTGGGTGGCGTGTGTAAGGTATTCCCTTTTTTATTCAATGTGCAGGGGCAGCTCTAAATTGGTGCAGGTCTCTGTTCCAACCACTCCATTTACAGTGTTGCATTTGGAACAGTTTTGAGGTTTACAGCTGTCTGAGCCCATTACTGAGGCAAAAGATTTTGCTGTTTTTGGTTCAGTCTTATGGATGCCTTTGGATATACTTCAGATAAGCACGGATCAAATCTAAGAAACTTTTGAAGTTTGCTCATTAGTTCACTCAAAGGAAAAGCAAAAAGGCAATTTCCATATGAAATTGGGTATCATTTCACAGTCAATACTGAATCTTGTGTCTAACAAATTTCCAGCTGTCAATCTTTGTGAATGACTCCCTACTAAGAGCTTAGTAGTTGTGCCCCAGAAATGGGCGGAGTGCATAGACTTTCTGCTGCCTAATGAAAGCCCATTGTAGAAGAACCCTTTCATAACATAATTTAAAAGCCTTTTAAAGCTCCACACCTCCACCACTAATTGCTAGGCTGGGCATTACTATAAGAGGCCCAGACTGCTGTTTTAAAAGGTTTTTAAATGATGGCGTGAGGAAGTAAAGCCCTGTCATCAGAAAGCATTTTCAAATGTCCTCTTCTTCCTTCTGCTGGAAGCAGCAATCTGGACTTGGCCCATAATGAGACTGAATGGCTGTCCAGTGTCTGCTGCTCCAGGAAGCAGCAATGAACAGGGGCAAAAGGGAACAAGGGCCTTCTTTGTACTGTACGTAGCTTGCTTTAAAGCGTAGAAGAGGATTTCTGGGTGTGCACTGAGACCAGAGGCCCCAGGTCAGTTTCTCCCTTACTCCTTGCTCCCAGACTCCAAATAACTGGGAAAAAGAAGAGAAGCCAGACCACCAGGATCTTTTAAGGAAAATGAAACAAGTAACTCTGTGCAAATCCCTTCAGTATTGTGGGGAAAGACTTCTTTAAAATATATTCTAGGATAATTATTTGAATAATGTTACATTATGGGTTTTATGAAGAAATATTTTTATGGTACAATTTTTTTTATTTTAGTATTTTTTAATGAAGTGTTCGAATAGCTGCCAAATAATGGGGAGATTAGCACACTAAATTAAGTCATGGAAATGTTTTATTGCTCTCATTTATTTCATGATAATTACCATTCATGAAGGCAAACTCCTTTTAATAAGCATTACTTGCTAGTGTACTCAAAGTTTGCTCTTTGACCTAGCTCTGCCTATTTCCAGGTACTTTGGTTTGAGCCTTTCGACATAGAAAATTGAAGAGTTGTGTCCAGCAGAGGGCAAGAAATTGATGATGTTTTAAAATAATTTTAGTTTAAGGCAGACACAGAGGATAGCTATGCTTGTCAAGGAGGCATTACTTGTTCAACCTACCCATAGTAATCTATTATTTCAAGTTTAAAGTTAATGCAGATGATTAAATATTGTGTATACGTTTCCTTTTTAAGACTATGACATATTAAGAGATTTACTGCATTTATTACTTATAATTCAACTGCTTCAACAATATCTTTTGAAATAACATAATAGAAAATAAAACAATAATTAATAAATATACAATAACAATATTCAAGTAAAAAAACTAGTGAAATATAACAGTTAGAGAAAATGTTATGTTGTAAGATAAAATAGTCTGTACAATTAACTGTTAAATGTGGTTAGATTATTCCTGGCTATTAGAACCAAAAGAGAAGGTAAAATTCTCTTTTCATATACAATAAAGGAAAAGAAAAGTTTTTTCAAAAGACATATCATTGCAGCTATTAACATTAACATGATTAATATCAATGTCCTATATCCTGCTTCAGAATTTCAGACTAGAATCAGATATGTAGAAGAGATGTACACTTCCACCTTTACAAAGAAATGTTTGATTTTTAAAATTTTTCTTTTAGTGTCTATTTTAAAATTTTTCTTTTGACATCTCAGAGACTTGGAAGTCAGTTGAGTTAGGAGATCTATTCAGAGAACATTGCATTTTTAAGGTAACTATATTTAAACCATTGAAAATGACAACATACCTAAGCAAAGAAAAGCAAAAACTAGGAACTGCCTATAGTTCTAGAGAATATTATACACTCCTTAAGAACTGCTGCAGATTGAAATTTTCTTTTCATCTCAGTCAATTTTCTCCTCTTGTTAAAATATACATTAACCGAGCTCTGAAGATAGAAGAGCTATCTTCCTAACCTAACTACCCTTCCTAACCCTAACTATCCTCCTAACCTCTCAAAGTCAGGTCTAATCTGAAATGCAAATAAATTCACTCTGGTTACCAGAATAACTGAAGCTTGTTAGTATAGTTTTCCTAAGAAGTGCACAGTGCCTTCCAAGCATTCGTCACTGAATAAATTACACTAACCCAGTCAGTCTAATGCCATCTACTTAAAGTCACAATGCCTTCTTCCAGGAGGGCAGCCCCTGTGCAGTGCAGCACTGAGAGGCACTCAAGAGAGGTCAGAAGTAAACTGTGCCTCCATTGGAGGAGCTATTTGAAAAGAGAGAACACTGTTGCTTCAAGTCTTAGTGAAATACTTTTTTTTCCAGCCAGGAGATTTGATATTACTCTACTGGAGGTGAATAGGGTATTTGAAACTGAATAGGTCCTGCTATGCCGGTCCTGTTAGTGACCTTTTCAAAAAATCGAAAGGTAGATTTGCTGAAGTCAGGCTATTCTGAGTGTCCTGCATCATCATTTCCATCATTCAAAAGAATGCCACTGGCTTCTGACATGGAGAAAGGAAGAGTGTAGATTGGGGAAATTGTTGTGGAATCAATTTGGTTCAAGCTTTTCTATTTTCTCATTGACTAGCTCAGATGCCATCTTGTCTGTTAAATAAGCATGATTAAATGGCTTAGCCAGCTCAAGTCAAGTGAAAAATATTTCTACAGTTTCCTTAGTCTACTGAGATTGTAAAATTGCTAAAACTGCTTTCTCCTATCCCTGTCTTATTTTTTCACCATACTCTAATGAAGAAGCTAGATTTATAGATGTCCACTCCATAGTCACCAGTGTTCATGCTGCAGAAAACTATGTCCAACAAAAATCTGTCTGAAAAAAAAAAAAAAAGAAAGAAAACATCAGTGAATACCTTGAAAGGCATTTGTAGATGTAGAACTATTGCATGAACCAAATGAAGCCTTCTTGTCTTGAGATCCTGTTTGGTTCTTACTATGGCAGAATCAGTTCCTAGGAGAGAGCTGCTTGCTTTAGGATGCCCTTCAGATTACTGTGAGGTCAGTTCAACAAGTGTCTTCTGATTAGAAATGTTTGACTTTGGTACTTACTAGCCATGTAGTCATGGAAAAACCACTGCATGGCCTCAGTCTCCACATGTCTAAAATGGACATGGCAGTCTATGCCTTTGAGTTTTGTGTGCTAGATAAAAATACTCATGTAGGACTGGGAATGTAGCTTAATGCTCTAGCACTTGCCTAACACGTGTGAGGTCCTGGGTTTGATCCCCAGCACCCCCACCCAGAGCGTATCAGATATCTAGTATGTACAGCAGGCCTTCAGAACATGATCGGTCCATTGGCTGCCTTTGCATATCATTGTGTAAACTTAATTAATATAATTTAACTCCCCCTTTCCTAATATGGCACAATGCTTTGACATCTGGAAAAGTAAACAGAAATGTGAAAATAGAGATTTTTCTCTGAGAAGTGGCACTGGGATATGTGCTTGTCAGGAACAGAGTATTTACTTTGCATTGGGTCCCAATTTCTTACAATGAGAATGCATATAGGTATCATTGTGTAAAAATGTACCATGAAATAAGTGTAATCCTGGAAATGGGTCACATAAATGCAACACCAAGTAATCAATGCATTCTAGAGGCCTCACTCTGCTCTGTATTTCTGTGTATTACATAGGGAGCAGCTGGAAACATAGTGACCAAATATGCAAGTGTTGCTTTGACTACTGATTTTCCTTAATGTGCATTGCAAGATTCCTTTGCTTTATAATTTGTATGTCATATAACAACTGTTCATCCGCATAGCAAAGAATTAGAAAAAATAATTTTGGAGCTGTACAAATATGGTCTTCAACTTAATGATATGATGGTTCAACTTAATGATGGTTCAACTTACAATCATTTGTCCTCATGATGGTGAGAGGTAGTAAGTGGACTAGTCCTCTCGGGCTGCTAGGCCATATCTCCCAGCAAGCCGTGATAACATAGGAGAAATCTCTGGTTGTCATAGTGGGCTGTATTTGCTAACTATAGTGTTCTGTATGTTAGATGTATTTAATACATTTTTGATTTACTATAATTTTAATTTATGATAGGTTTATCAAGATTTAATCCCATTCTAAATTGAGGATCATTTGTAATGTTCTATATCGATGGTAATTTTAGTTAAAATATGGTTTCTGATGTTAAGCTTATTATAAGAATGTTTTAAAAAATAAGCATGTGAAAGTATAATTGACCTATTTGATATTGGGTTTTATTTTTATTTTTATCTGTAAAATGTAACAAAATTTGTCATATTAATTGTTTTAAGTGAAAATTCAGTGAAATTAATTATAATTACAGTGTAGTATAATCATCATCACTCTATATTTCTTAAGATTTTTCATTTTCCCAAATAAGTTTGAAACTATTGAACAATAACTTTCCATAAACTGTTTCCTCAGCCCGTGATAATCTCTAACCTTTTATCTCTATAAATTTGCCTATTTTAATAGTTCATATACTTGTGATATACCTTATTTTTTCTATTGTGTGTGGCATATTTCACTTAGCACATTAGTTTTAAGTCTTATTCATACAGTAGCATGTACCAGTCTTCATTCCTTTTAATGGTAAATAATATTCCCTTGTCTATTTATATGTCACATCTCACCTATCTTCATCTATTGATAAACACTTGAGCTGTTTCTAAACCTACAGGTACAATGCTGTAATGAATATCAACATACAAGAATTTTTTGAGTACTTATCTTTAATTATTTTGGATATATATACTTAGGAGTAGAATGATTGTGCCATGTAGTAATTCTGTTTTAGTTTTTCTACAAATTGACAAACTTTTCTGGACACCAATGAATTGTTTTACATCCCACCAATAACGCATACGTGTTTCAGTGTCTCTGTATTATCATCAACACCTGTAATTTTCTGATATTTTGGTGACAGCCATTCTTATAGGCATGGAATGGTCCGTCACTGTGCTTCTGGTTTGCCTTTCCCAAATGTCTAATGATATTGAGCATTTTCCTTGTGGGTTAGTGGTCATTTGTCTATTTTCTTTGAAATGTCTATTCTGGCCAGTGCTTTTTTTTAAAAAAAATGAATTGTTTATTCTTCTGTTGTATGGTATATGTATTTTCTCATTATGTTAGTTGTCTTTTCACTTTGTTGATAATGTTCTTTGATACCCAAAAATTTCTGATGGAAAAAATAAATGAATCCCTTAGCCTTTAGAGTGGTTGTAATGAAAATAAACTCCCCCAGTTTTTACATTTTTTGGAATATTTTCCTTTCTCCCTCATTTATTTAGTTTTGTTGTATATAGAATGCTTGCTTGATAGTCCTCCCTGTGTTTTAAAATATGTTGTCCCACTGCCTGCTTTTCTCCATAAGACTATCAATCATTTGATGCTCACTTCTCTCTTGCTGCCTCCTCTCTTGCTGCCTATCTACTTGTCCCTCCTTTCCACCTCTCTCTCTCTCTCCCTCTCTCTCTCTCTCTCTCTGTCTCATTTCTGACAGTTTGAAAATAATGTGCTTTGAGTGTGGATGTCTTTAAATTTTACCTACCTGCTGTTGTTTGAGGTACTTGAATTAGTAGACATATGCATTTCATCAAGTTTAACAAGTTTCAGCCTGTTTTTTGAAATATTCTTTTTGTTCCTTTCTTTCTTTTCATCCCCCTGGAAGTCCATTATCATAGGATGATCTATATGATTGTTTTCTACAGGTTCCTTAGGTACTGTTAACTTTTTTCCTTTTCTTCTTTTATCTTTCTTCTGCTTTGACTAAAACATTAATTGCCCTCTTTTCAAGTTTGTTGAAATTTTCTGCTGTCTGCTCCATTCTGCTTTTGAACTCTGGTGATGTTTTCACTACTATAATTATATTTTTGACCTTCATAATTCCTAATTTGTTCTTTTTTCAAAATAACATTTCTCATTGATATTTTCATACTCCATGTTCTTTTAGTTCTTTGTTCATTTTTCTTTATCTGTTTGAACATATTTAATGCAATTGTTTTCAATATCTTTGGTAATTCTGGTGTCTGGACATTCTCATGAGTAGTGTCTATAAATGTATTATTACTTTTTTCAATGAGGCATACTTTCCAGTTTCTTTGTATGCCTTTGTATGACACTGAGGAAAAGAAGTTAGGCAACAAGAAATATATATGATATGATTCTTTTTATTTAAATTTCTATAAATAAACTAGTGATATGAAGCAAACACATATTTTGGGGAGTGGGTTTAGAAGGATGAGTGGAAAACACATGGTTGTGAACTAACTTTAGAGGATAACTTTGTTCATTTTCAAAATGTTTTCATATGTCAATATTTACCAAATAGTGAATTTTAATAATGTCCAGTTTATTGCAATTTGATCACTCTTCAAAGAACTTGAGAAAATAGGCTTTGCAAGAAAGCCTATTTGTGAGGAGATAAATATATGGAAATTGAATTTAAACATTGTATTTTAGGGGTTTTTTTTGGTACTGGGGATTGAACTCGGGACCTTGCGCTTTCGAGGCAGGAGCCGGAACCACTCAGCTAAATCCCTGGCCCGTAAACATTGTATTTTAAAAGTGTACTTATTATACCTACGTGTGTGTGTTTGTACGTGTGTGTGATGAATGAGATGGTGTGATCAAAAACTACAGTGAATTTTTGAATTTAGAAAGGTGCAAATTTCCAATGATGAATGTCACTATATTGTATACCTAAAATGTACCAATGATTAGAATGAATAATCGATAATGCTAAATAGGAAGAAAAGGTCCAAAGGGGTAGGGGTAGTGGGAGGGGCAGGAGAAAGGAAAGAAGGGAAAGGAAAAATGCTGAGAAATGGAAAAAATGGAAATAAAGTCTTTGTAAATAGGGAAGGGTGGGGGGGTGAAGGGAGGGCTAGGAATGGGAAAAAATAAGAACCAGGGTGCATTACGTAAAGGTACAATTCCCAATGAGAAATGTAATGGTGTTGTATACCTACAATGTACCAATAAAAGAATTTAATTTAAAAAAATGTACTACAGTAGGACATTGCTATGAATCTCCAAAAAACCCTCACTCCTCTTACTTAGAACACACTTGTACTATCATTCTTTCCAGTTTTATGCAGTTCTGAAAGTCCTCTTTTATGAATATCTGAACTAAAGTTGAACTGTCATGGCTGCCTCGGTGTCCTAAATGGATTTAAAATGGCTACGTCTTGTAGACATTTTGACTTTGGGGAAGAACCAGAAAGTTTCACGGGGCTAGATTCAATAAATAAGGTGTATAAGAACATATCGTAATTTTTTACGAATTTGCCTTTCTGTTGGATGGCACTTGGCAGCAGCATTCACTGTTTTAATCACACCTTGTAAAAATACAAAAGAGGAATTCCATAATTGCTTCAGAAAGTGGTGAAAACATTGGAATATGTTCTAAGCTAGGGAGAATATTTTGAGGGAGATTAACAGCAATGCATCTCTTTCCTTAATAATTGTTTTAATTTAAACATTCACAGTATATTTTCTTCACCCTGTATATATGTGTGGATATATTTTGCACATTTTTGTGAATCAACAATTACCATTTTTAGTAAATTTGGTAAGCTTTGAGACACATGGAACTTGCAGGATTAAGCCTTTATTGAGATAATCGTAAGAATTGAAGAAGAGTAAAATCAGGTTGTTACCCATAGTTGAAAAAAATAGAAACCTTTGTGCAGGGGCCATTTCTGTAGTTTAATGCATATACAAGATACACATTAGACATCAATGTAGTAGTGATGGAAGGTTCCAACAGTGTTCATTTTAAGTAAGGCTTCAAAGAAGAGTTTTCCTTTGATTATATTCAAATTGTTGTCCTAGTTTAATTAAAACTCCTTGGGAGGTTTCCAATCCACTATAAAAATAGTTTCTTAGTATATACTTGCAATACCTAATAAATACATTCATCATGAGATATCAGTACATATATGTATTGCATCTTGATCATTTTTTATTTCTCCTTCTTTTCCTTCCTCTCCATCTCCCTTCATCTTCAGATTCCCTTACCATCTCCACAAAGTCTACTTTCCTGTTTCCTGTCATCTTTCTTTTATTTTGCTCTTCACATTGTTTATACTTTAGGTTTGTCATATAAGAGAAATCACGCTATATTTAACGTTCAGGTTGGATTATTTCACTTAGCATTATGGAGTCAAGGTACATCCATTTTTTCTACAGATGACTAAAATATACCCTTCTTTAAGGCTGAATGCACTCTATTTTAATCTATTCTTAATATATGGAATCTTTTTAATCTCTTCATCTATTGATGGGCATATAGGTTACTTCCAAGACCTAGCTTTTACCATTTGGGCTGTTATAAGCATGGGTATTTGTGCTATAATATGATGTCTTTTAACTTTTTCAGAAAAATATGCAAAAGTATAGCTAGGTAAAATGGAATTTTTAGCTTTAGTTTTATGTGGAATCTCCATACAGTTTTCCGTAGTGGTTGTAGTAGTTTATATTTCCATCAACACTGTAGAAGTGTTTCTTTTTCCCTGAAGCCTAGCCAGCATATGTTGTTTTTGAGTTCATGATGATAGCTATTTTTTGTGCAGTAAGATGGAACCTCTGTGTTTTAATTTGTATTTCTCTGATGATCAAAAATGCTTAACATTTTTTCATGTACCTATGATCCATTTGCACTTCTTTCTTCGGAGAATTATCTACTCATTTAAATTGCTCATTTTGGATTCAGTCTTTCATTATTGTATATTTGCGGGTTCTTTATATATATTCTAAACATTAGTTCTCTGGTTGAGGAGTAGCTACTAATACTTTCTCACTTTGTAGGTTGCCTCTTTATTCTGTTGTTTGATTCCTTTGCTGGGCAGTAGCTCTTTAATTTGATAAAATTCCATTTGATGATTGTTGGTATTATTGTGCAACTGAGGTTCTGCTCAGAAAATTCTTACCTATGCCTATGTCTTCAAGATTTTATCTAATTTTGTTTTTTTGTTTTTTTGTTTTTTTTTTGGTGCCAGGGATCAAACTTGGATCCTTGCACTTGCAAAGCAGGCGGCAGAACCACTGAGCTAAATCCCCACAAATCTACTTTATCTTCTGGCAGATTTAATGTTTCTGTTCTTATATCTAGATCTTTGATCAACTTTTATTTAATGTTAGCACAGGGTGAGAGATATGAGTCTGTAGTAATTTTTCTGGAAGTCTGTAGCCAGTTTTGTTAAAGATGCTATCATTTCTCCGTGTACTTTTACGGCCTCTTTGTTGACGATCACATAGCTGAAGGTGCCTGGGGTTGTTTATGCATTCTCAATTCTTTTCCATTTATCAACATATCTGCTTTTGTGCCAGTAAAATGCTTTTGCTAATCACTGTAGCTTTGTAGTATAAATTAAAGTCCCGAATTGCGATGCTTCTTGCTTTGCTGTGTCTCTTCTGGTTCCATATAAATTGTAGGATTGATTTTCTAATTACAAGAAGAATGCTGTTGGTATTTCGATTGAGATTTAATTAAATTTATACATTACTTTTGGTAATCTGGCCATTTTGATAATATTGGCTCTGCCTATTTGGGAACAGGTGATATCTTTTCATTTTTTATGTCCCTTTAATCTATTTTTTTAAAGTACTATAGTTTCATTACAGAGGTCTTTCACTTTATTGGTGAGGTTAACTCCTAGATATTTAATTTTTTGAAGGTAATGTAAATGGGATTGTCTTTCTGATTTCTTTCTTGGTAACTTACTTGTTGGTATACAGAAAAACTTAATTTTCGTGCACTAATTTTGCATTCTGCCATGTTGCTGAATTTGTTTATTATTTGCAAGAGTCTTTTGGTGGAGTTTTTCAGTCTTTTATGAAAAAGATCATGTTCTCTATGAATAAGAAGAGTTAGAAAAAAAAAAGGAAGAGCTTGACTTCCTTTCCTACATGTACTGTTTACAGTTCTTTCTCTCACTTGATTGCTCTGACTAAAGTTTCCAATACTATATTGAATAGGAGTGGTGAGAGTAACACTGTGCTTTGCTCCTGACTTTAGAGGAAGTTTAAGTTTTCCTCAATTTCTATGTTGCTGGCAGGGGTTTTGACATAAATGGTTTCTATCAGTTTGATATGAGGTTTTCCTAGACCTATTTTCCTCTGGATTTTAGCATGAATAGCTGTTGGACTTTGTCAAAGGCTTTTTTCTGCATCTATTTAGGTGATCATGGGATTTTTGGCCCATGTTTCTGCTTATATTATGTATTATTTTTATTGATATTCATATGTTGAATCATCCTTGCATTCCTGGGATGAAACCATCTTGGTCATACTTTGGTGTTCTGCATGATTCTTCTACTACTTGAATATTGAGTTATTTTCCTAGATTTGTAAAATTTTCTGCTATGATTTCAATGAATATATTCTCTATACTTTTTGAGTCATTTTTGACTTTTCATTCATTTCTATAATTCTGAAGGTTTTCTGGAGGGAATCATCTAGGAGTTGTTGGATCTATCGTCCATAATGTCTTCTCATTTTTAAGGTTTTACTGAGTATGTGATCAAATAGAGTCTTCATTGCTCCTTGTCCCCTCACTTCCTCAGATTGAACATTTTATCATCATTTTTATTTATTTTTTTAATTGGAAAAAAGAGAGACACTGAGTATGAGTGAAACAATTTTCATTGGAACATTTGAAATACTTTGTGAATATTCCCAAATTTGTATTCCCATCCCTCTAGCTCTATCCAGTAAAATCACTAAAAAGAATATGTTAGATACTCATAGTGTTTTTCTAAAAATAAGCTTTTGTCATTTTTTATCCACTATTATTTGCTTATATACTGTGGGTAAAAACTATATTTTGAGGGTGGAATAATATGCATTGTTAGTGGAAATAAGTAAGAAGTTCTCATAATTCCATATGTTGGAATATCTTTTTCAGTCACTTATTCAAAGTACTTATAAACAAGTCATGATTCCAGCTGATACGGTGTCAGAAAAATGGGTTTCTATTCACTCATGGAACTCACATTCTGTGGTTGGAGGCAAAAAGCCTAAGCAAGAAAATATGATTATATGCTTTAAAAAATAAAGCAGAGAAAGAGTGAGGGGATATGATTTAAACAGATTGATCAAAGATACTGTGAAAAAGTGACCTTGAAGCAGAGACCTGAGTAAAGAGAATGAAGTGAAGAAGTGTCTCGGGCCATGTGAACAAACCTTGAGTCAAGTTGGCCAATAGGACAGTGTGATTGGGTCAGAGAGAAGGAAGAATGAATGCCTGTATGATAAGAAGATGAAGCCAGTAGCCAGACTAAGTTTGATAAGCCATATTAAAAATTTGTGGAGTGTCTCCAATATGTTGCAGAAGGTCTTGTGTGTGTGTGTGTGTGTGTGGCCCAGGAGTGACACCATAATTTGCATTTTTTTAAATTAAATTCTTTTATTGGTACATTGTAGGTATACAACACAATTACATTTCTCATTGGGAATTGTACCTTTACATAAAGCATCTTGGTTCTTATTTTATCCCCATTCCTAGCCCTCCCTTCACCCCCTCCACCCTTTCCTATTTACAAAGACTTTATTTCCATTTTGTCCATTTCTCAGCATTTTTCCTTTCCCTTCTTTCCTTTCCCCTGACCCTCCCACTACCCCTACCCCTTTGGACCTTTTCTTCCTATTTTACATTATCGATTATTCATTCTGATCATTGGTACATTTAGGATATACAATATAATGACATTCATCATTGGAAATTTGCACCTTTACATAGTCTCTCTTGGTTCTTATTTTTCATCCTTGCCCAGCCTTCCCTTCAACCCCTCCATTCCTGCCTTTTTACAAAGATTTTGTTCCTATTTTTCCATTTTCTCATATTAATCCCATTCCCTTCTATCCTTTCCCCTAGCCCTCCCACTTCCTTCCCCTTTGCCTCTTTTCTTCCTATTTCACATTACCTACTATACATTTAGTCCTTATTTACACTTTCAGTTTCTCACACCAGAGAAACTATTCGGTATTTATACATATGTGTCCTATTTATTTCACTTAAAAGTAACACCTCAATGTGCATCCACTTAGCTATAAATGTCTCTAATTTCTCATTTTTATGGCTGAGTAGTACTCCATTTTATTAAAAAAACACATTTTCTTTATCCAGTCTCCAGTTGATGGGCATTTGGGCTGTTTCCAAGTTTTAGCTATTACAAACTGTGCTGCTATGAACATGAGCACACATATATCACTTTGGTATGATTCTTTTAATTCTTTGGGGAAGATCCCCAGCAGTGGAATAGATGGGTAAAATGGGACTTCCAGTCCTAGTTCTTTGAGGTATCTCCATACTGATTTCCACAGTGGATGCACCAGTCTACACTCCCACCAGCAGTAGAGCAGGGCTCCTCTTTCCCCACAGCCCCACCAGCATTTGTTATTGGTGGATTTCATGATAGCAGCCATTCTTTCTGGAGGGAAGTGGAATCTCAGCATTGTTTTCATTTGCATCTCTCGAATGACCAGTGATGTTGAACATTTTTTCATGTATTTATTTGCTATTTCTACTTCCTTGTCTGAGAAATGTCTATTCATTTCAGATGCCCATCTTTGGATTGGGTCTTTAAATTTGGGAGGTCTGATCTTTTTAAGTTCTTTATAGATTCGAGATAGTAGACCTTTGTCTGAGGAAAAGCAAGTGAAGATTTTTTCCCACATTGTGTGTTGTCTCTTCACACTGCTGGTGGTTTCTCTTGCTGTGCAGAACTCTTTTAATAAGAAGAGATCCCACTTGTTGATTGTTTGTGCTAGTTCACAGGCAACTGAGGTTTTGTTCATAAAATCTTTTCCTACACCTATGTCTTCAAGATTTCTACCTAACCTCTGTCCCAACTGGTTCGGAGTTTCTATTTTAATATTTAGATCTTTAATCCATTTTGATTTTAGTTTAGTGCCTGGTGAGAGATACAATTCTAGTTTTAATCTTTGGCAAGTTGAAGCCCAATTTTTCCAGCACCATTTATTAAAGAGGCTATCTTTCCTCCAGTGAGGGTGTTTGGCTCCTTTATCGAAGGTGAGATGACTGAGTGTGTCTGGTATTTCTGCATCTTCTAATCTGTTCCACTGGTCCTCAAGTCTGTTTCTTTGCCAGTACCATGCTGTTTTTATCACAGTAGCTTTGTAGTACAGTCGCAGGTTGGGGATTGTGATAGCCCCTGCCATGTCTCTGTTACCTAGAATTGCTTTTGCTATTCTGGGTCTCTTTTTGCTCCAAATGAATTTTTGGATTGTTTTCTCAAGGTCCATGAAGTATGCTACTGGGATCTCAATTGGAATGGCAATAAATCTATACAGCAGTTTTGGAAGTACGGCCATTTTCACTATATTAATCCTTCCTACCCAGGAGCAGGGGATATCTGTCCATTTTCTGATATCATCTTCAATCTCTCTTTTCAGAGTGCCATAGTTTTCAGAGAAGAGGTCTTTGATTTCTTTTGTTAGGTTGATTCCTATGTATTTCAGTTTTTTGGATGCTATTGTGAAAGGAATTATTTGCCCCATTTCTCTCTCAGTGAGTCTGTCATTTGTGTAGAGGAAAGCTATTGATTTTTGTGTGTTGACCTTGTAACCAGCTACTTGACTGAATTTGGTTATTAAGTCTAGAAGACTTTTGGTGGAGTTCTTGGGGTCTTCTATATACAGTATCATGTCATCTGCAAATAATGACAATTTGACTTCTTCATTACCTATCTTTATTCCTTTTATTTCTTTCTCTTGTCTAATTTCCATGGCTAATGTTTCCAGAACTATATTGAACAAGAGTGGTGATAGTGGACATCCTTGTCTTGTTCCTGATTTTAGTGTGAAGGATTTCAGTGTTTGACCATTTAGTATGATATTGGCTGTTGGATTTTCATAGATGGCTTTTATCAGTTTGAGGTAGAGACCATCTATTCCAATTTTTTTGTAGGGTTTTTATCATAAATGCATGTTGGATTGTGTCAAATGCTTTTTCTGCATCTATGGAGATAATGATATGGTTTTTTTCCTTGGCTCTATTGATATAGTGTATTACATTGATTGATTTGCATACATTGAACCATCCCTGCATCCCTGGGATGAATCCCACTTGATCAGGGTGTATGATCTGCTTGATGATCTTCTGAATTCTGTTTGCCAGTATCTTATTAAGGATTTTTGCATCTATGTTTATTAGTGAGATTGGCCTACGGTTCTCTTTTTCAATTGGGTTTTCCTCTGCTTTGGGGATCATAATGATGCTTGCTTCCAGGAATGAATTTGGGAGTATTGCTTCCCTTTCAATATCTTTGAAGAGTTTAAACAGTAGTAGCAGTAGTTCCTCTCTGAATGTCTTGTAGAATTCAGGAGTGAAGCCATCAGGGCCCAGGCTTTTCTTAGTTGATAAGTTTTTAATTACATTTTCAATTTCATTGGTTGATATTGGGTTGTTCAGAATTTTTAGGTCTTCTTCGTTCAACTTTGGTAATTCATATGTATCTAGGAATCTGTCCATTTCTTCTGTGTTTTCCATCTTATTGGCATGTAGGTTCTGGAAGTAGGTATTGATGATCCTCTGGATTTCTGCTGGGTCTGTTGTCATTTCACCCTTTTCATTCCTAATTGCATGGATTTGGGCCTTCTCTTTCCTTTTTCTGACAAGGTTGGCTAAAGGTTTGTCAATTTTGTTGATTCTTTCGAAGAACCAACTCTTGGCTTCATTAATTTTTTGTATCATTCTCTTAGTCTCCATTGCATTGATTTCTCCTCTGATCTTTATAATTTCCTCCCTTGTATGAGCTTTGGGGTTGTCCTGCTCTTCTTTTTCTAGAAGCTTGAGGTTCAACATCAGGTTGTTTAATTCGGCTCATTCTGTTTTTCTAATATGTGTATTCACTGCTATGAATTTCCCTCGTAAGACTGCTTTCATTGTGTCCCATAGATTCCGATATGTTGTATTGTCATTGTCATTTAATTGAAGGAACTGTCTGATTTCTTCTTTAATTTCCTCTGTGACCCATTTGTTATTCAGAAGTGTGTTGTTCAATTTCCACCTGTTTATGAAATTCTTTGAGTTTCTTTGGTATGGATCTCCAATTTCATCACACTCTGGTCTGATAATATACAGGGGATAACTTCAATTCCTTTGCACTTACTTAAACATGTTCTATGCATGAGTATGTGGTCTATTTTTGAGAATGATCCATGTGCAGCTGAGAAGAATGTGTATTCTGATTTTGTGGGGTGGAAGACTCTGTAAACATCTGTTCAGTTCATTTGTTCAAGAGTTCGATTGAGTTCTAGTGTTTCATTAATTATTTTTAGTCTAGTTGATCTATCTGTGACAGTGGGGTATTGAGGTCCCCCACTACAATTGTATTAGTGCATATATGACTTTTCATGTCCATTAGTATTTCTTTTATATAGTTGGGTGCACTAGTGTTTGGTGCATAGATATTTATGATTGTCATCTCTTCCTTTTGGATTCTTCCCTTTACAAGGATGTAGTGTCCTTCTTTGTCTTTCTTAATCAGTGTTGGTTTGAAATCTACTTGATCTGCAAAGAGGATAGCTACTCCTGCTTTTTTTCGGGTTCCTGTCACATGGAGTATTGTTTTCCACCCTTTAACTTTCAGTCTATGAGTTTCCTTTTGAATTAAGTGTGTTTCTTGTATGCAGCATATTGTTGGATTTTGCTTCTTGACCCATTTTGCCAGTCTATTTCTTTTGATTGGTGAATTGAGACCATTAACATTGATGGTTATAACTGAAACGTATTGACTTGTCATTGCCATGACTTTTTCTTTTTGATGGGTTCTCCCCCTTTACATTTAATTTCTTGTCATGCCAGATGGGTTCATTCTGCTTTGCTTCCTGGGGTTGTGATCCTCATTGTCTGTCCCTAGGATATTGTGTACAATTCTTTGGAGTGCTGGTTTGGTATTCTCGAAGTTCCTAAGGTGCTCTTTGTCATGAAAGTATCTTATTTCTCCATCCATTTTGAAAGATAGTTTTGCAGGGTACATCAATCTTGGTTGGAGGCTGTTTTCTTTTAGGGCTTGGAATATGTCACTCCAAGCTCTTCTTGCCTTGAGAGTTTGTGTTGAGAAGTCTGCTGTGATTCTGATGGGCT
This sequence comes from Heterocephalus glaber, assembly GCF_053883595.1. NCBI lineage: Eukaryota > Metazoa > Chordata > Mammalia > Rodentia > Bathyergidae > Heterocephalus > Heterocephalus glaber. The sequence goes on along the minus strand of NW_028258142.1, from coordinate 51,828,157 downwards.
TTCCTTTGTATGTGATTTGTTTCTTTTCTCTGACTGCTTGTAGAACTTTGTTCTTCTGTTGTGTTTCAGAATCTTAACAATTATATGCCTATGTGTAGATTTTTTTGATCAAAGCTACTTGGAGTCCTATATGTCTCACTTATCTGTATGTCAAGTTCTTTTCCCCTGCTTGGGAAGTTTTCTGCCATTATTTCTGTGAAGAGATTTTTTATGTCATCTGTACTCTCTCCTGTTTCTTCATTGAGCCCAATCAGTCTTGTGTTATTCTTCTTTGCATCATCTAGCAGCTGCTGGATTGATTTCTCATGTTCCCTTATAATTTTGAAGCAATTTTTCTTTTCCTGGTCACTGATTGCAATCTTATCTTCTATATCTGAAATTCTGTCCTCACATTGGCTCATTCTGCTATGAAGACTTTCAATGGAGTTTTTCATGTCCTGGAAATCTATTTGCATCTATTTTATGGATTCCATTTGTTTCTTATGTTGGGATTTCATCATGTTCCTGAGCTCCTCTCTAGATTTATTAATCATGTCTTGCACTAGGGGCACAATTTCTCCTGTTATCTGAGAAATTATTTCTGATTTCCTTTTTTCCAGATCCCCTTTTGTTGCCAGTTCAGTGGGTCTAGGTGGTTGAGTATCAGAGTGTTCCATCTCATTTCCCTTTGGGGTTGCTGTAGGTGATCTGGAAGTCTGGTTTTGAGACTTCTTTCTGTGTTTTCTCATTTCAGCTGTTAGTGCCTGCATGGATTACCTCCTCTGAGCTGGGAGAGGTGGGACAGGGGCCGGGAGCAGCGGTAAGGATGGTGGCCCAAAAGCCCTTTCCTGTGGGCTGGGAGCAGCGGGAGGGATGGTGACCATGAAGCCTTTTCCTCTGGACTAGAAGCAGTAGGATGGTGGCTCAGAAGCCCATAATTTGCATTTTAAATGGATGATGTGGTTGTTAGTTTGAGAACAGAATGTAGGGAAGTACAATTGAAGAAAGAAAGCCATTAGGAACCTTCTGCAATAGTCCAGGGGAGTAGCATCGGTCCCTTGGATTAGCATAGGAATTGTTGAGAGGGGATCAGGTTTCAGATACATTAAGAAGTAGAGCTACTTTTTCTTTTTGTTTTCTATTCTAGCTTTATTCCAATCCATCTTGCCAATGTTGTGTGTGAGAGAAAGGCTTGTTAAGTCAGAGCAATTAGGTGAATGATTGGACTGCTAATTACATGGAAGTAAAGATTTATTTTTGATGATTTGACTTCCCAGAATGACATCACTTGAGGTTATATTTTCTTTTTTATATAAAAGTTTATCAAAACTTTTTCTCTCTTTATTCATTTCTTTCTTTTCTTTTTTCTTTTTCTTTTTTTCTTTCTTTTTTTTTGGTACCAGGGATTGAACTCCGGTCCTTCTGCTTGTGAGGCAGCCAGCAGAACCACTGAGCTATAACCCCAGCCCCTATTTTTAATCATTTCTTTTAAAATTTCCTTAAGATATACATAATTTTATATTCAACTAACTACCTATTTTTTATCCATCCATATATCCATCCATTCATCCATCATTGCCTCAGAGTATTGTGCATTGAACAAAAGACAAAATTTTTAAAAAGAAACAAAAACACTTGGTGTGAGGGAGTAAGGGATGGCAAAACCCAGGCAGAACTTATGCCAAACTGCTCTATGATTCAGCAGGTGGAAGGCCTTTCTGTCCCTTTCTTTCTTTCTCTCTTCCTTTCTCTCTCTCTCTTTTGTTCTTTCTCTTTCTTTCTTTCTTTCTTTCTTTCTTTCTTTCTTTCTTTCTTTCCTTTTCTCTCTCTCTCTCTCTCTCTCTCTCTCTCTCTCTCTCTCTCTCTCTCTCTTTCTTCTTCTTTCTTTTTTTCTTTCATGGTACTGCAGATTGATCCTAGGACCTTTGCACTAAGCTACTTCCCGGGCCATTTTTATTTTGAGACAGTGTCTCATTAAGCCACTCAATTGTCCAAGCTGGGCTCGAACTGATCCTTCTACCTCAACCTCTCAGAATACTGGAATTATAGGTGTTGACCACCACATCTACCTGAGAATCCTTTTTCCTTCCACAATGGTGCCAAATTTTTAAATTGTCCACTTAAGTGTGAGGAATATAGAGTTCTATAAGGAGAACTCATAAAAAGAAATGACTAGAAAAAATACTTTGTTTATAAAGGATATTGTTAAATTGATTGTATGTATTAATATTTTATGTCCAAAATGGCATATTAGTAATTTACTAATTTATTGTTGAATAGTTTTTAGAAAACCTCAGTAAATATACTTTGAGGAAATAGTTACCTGCTCCACATTTCTACAAGAAAATTTCCCCTTCTCTCTTGTGTCTATTAATTCGACCACTTCTTGTAACTACAGTCCAGGAGTCAATCTTAAGAAGAGAAGAGAAGTCGGACAACAGCCCATTTTATAGCCATAGCAGTGGGCAATCCAGGAAGAGTGCCAACAGGACCTTGATTTTTCTTATGGGGTATTGGTTCTTACCATATCACTAATGTTATTTCCAGTCAAAGATCTTTGGATTATGTTATTATTTGTGAAACAAATTACTCATTATTTCCTCTCTGTTTTATTTTGCAAACTTCATATTCTGCCAATGTGAAGCTTTATTGTCACCTAAAGAAAAATGATTCTTTTGAATATTCTCCATGAAATTGTAAATCATGTTAAAGAAACTCCTAATATGAACATCTCTTTAGAGACATTGCAAGATTTTAAGTGAAAACTGTGTTTGATTTACCACTTTTAATTAAACAGAAAACTCTTCTGTTTCACATCATTAAAGTTTTACTGCTTTCTAAATGACTGTATTAGTCAGCTCAGGCTGCTATAACAAGTTATACAGACAGAACTCCTTAAATAAACATTTATATATCACAGTTTTGGAGGCTGGAAGTCCAAAACCAGAATGCTACCATGGCTGGGTTACTGGTGAGGACCCTTCTCTGTGTCGCAATGCTATTCCTGCTGTACCCTTATAAGACAGAAAGAAAAACAACTCTGATATCCTTCTCTCATTTTTAAACTTTATTGGTATATATTTGTGGTACATAATTATTACATTCATCTTGGGGAATTAGTAATACACATATCAAATATTAATCATTTTTACTTTTGGGACATCTCCCTTCCTTCCCTCTCTTCCCATCCCCAAACACTCTCACATTACCCATAGGGCCCCAGCACCCTGACCTCATGTTGCTATAATAGCCTCCCAAAGGCCATGTCTCCAAGGACCATCACTTAGAGATTGAGGCTACTGAGTTAGTCCATAGTAGTCCACATCAAACCAGTAGGCCCTGAGCATTCCACTTGAGGAGATGAAAGATTCCAAATTTTCTTATGAAAAGGGAAAGAACAGCTACATTGATTCGTTTCATGTAATCTGTTGAATTCAGAATGGTGAATTGCCTGCAATTCTTTTAGAGCTGATGTATTTTATCTGCATAGCTTTAGTACCACACATATGTGAGCATTAGGTCTCTAAAAAATGATGGGGGATGATAAATGCTTCAGGAATTTGTTTTGCTGAAGCTAACTAATGATGGAGGAACATATGGAGAATTATATTTTTAATTACTTTTCAGCAATATTAAATGGTTTTTTCTTTATTTTCATATTTGATGCTCTTGACCAAGCTTACTGAAAAGTCTCAGAACACAGCATTTTGCATAAAAATACCTGACTAACTTTATAGGCAATATATATCAGGATATGTAAGCAAAATTTTTGCTAAAAAAATTAGAACTTTGTTCAGGACTCTTTGTCTCTTCCAAAGGTGACACTTTTATCTCTGCCTATACTAAAATTACACTATTAATTTTTTTCATCAACTATAATTGGGGGGATTGGCTTTTTTCAAATTAAGCCTCACTGAAGCACCAATAGGACACTGAATGCTCAAGCTTAAATATTAACTTTCTAACTCTAGCATACCCAATTTCATTTATTTGAGGAGTGTGGCCTATAAAACTTAAAACTTTTCATTTTTCTGAGTTGAGGTGGTAAGTGAAGTCTCTGCTTAGATTCATGTCACAAAATGTCCTTGAGTTGTGGTTGTTTCTCCCATGAGTAAGTAGAAATTGCATTAGATGTAATCCTGAAGATGAGAAAATGGCTGAAACCACCTTTTATTGCATATGCACATAAATCTAAGGCTAAGTCTAGGTTTCCATTCCCACAGATCGTTCTCAGAGCCCATCTTTCATTCTTTTGGCGACCAGCTGGTCTACACCCTGCGTACCTGCCATGACTACCTCTATTATTAAAGAAAAAGAAACATGGAACAGTATTACCCAATGAATCTTTATTTGTCCTTCTGTTCATTGCCTTATAGTGTTTGTCTGTTTCCAGAAATTGAAAATTTCCTATTATCAGAAATGATAAAGGAAAAGGCTGTTGTCTATAATTGTTAGCTCAGGGTACATGCTACTTCTTTTAATGAAAAATGAGTATGCGCCAAACAGGGACAGATTGAAGAAATACTTTTCTAGAATTCAAGCTGCATGGTAGATGATATTTCCACCTCTGAATGTCCAATTGTTTTGGTAATGAGCAAAATTTAGCAAGGAAGAATTCTGACATTCAATTGAAACACATCCTTAGCACCTGAATCAACAGCTTGGCATACTACAAAAATAAAGGAAAAGCTATTGTTATCATTTGTATTAAAAACATGGTGAGTTGTGTATTACTCAGAGGATACCATCTGAGTCACAGAACCTATCCTTAGCTTTCCTTCTCCTGACTAATTACATTCAGGTTTTCTTTTTTTTCTGGTTGAGAATATTAACATTTTCACTCCTGTGCCTGGCTTAGGCAACTTTGCAAACTAGCTACCACACGGGTTAGTTACTAACTTGTGAGCTTTTTTGGAAATGGGGTTTTTGGCAGATGTAATAAAGTTAAAATGAGATAGTGTTGACTTAGGATGGCCTCTCAAACTAATGACTAGTGACCTTCTAAGAAGAGAGAAATTTGGATATGGGACACAGAGACAGACATGCACAGAAGTTAGAAAGCCTGCTAAAGTCGGAGGCAGAGGTTAGAGTGACTCAGGTGCTACAAGTCAGGGAAACCAAGTGGTGCCACCAGGAACTGGGAGAAGTGAGAAGGACCTGGCCTTGGGGCCTTCAGAGGAAACATAGCCCTGCTGCCTTGGCTTTGAACTTTGGGCCACCAAGCTAAGGAAGAATGAATGTTAAGAAAATAGTAATAACTTTTTGGCCTTAGTGATCCCTCCATCAACAAGTTCTATAGGCTACAAATGGACAGTCAGGCGGGTAGGTATGTTTCAGGACACATGTTTTTATTGTCACTTTCTACTCAGGAAGTATTAGATGCAAGCAAAACAGCTTCAGGCCGAGATAAACAGACATGGACCCTGACACTGGAGATTTCTGTAACAGGATATTAAACCATTGAATTAGAAGAATATTTTGTTCACAAACTTTTACTGTTTGCACCTATAGATTGGAAAATGAGATTACGTTCAACTTCACTGTGAACCTAAAGTGTCCTGAGGTGTTTACCTTGGGCTACAGTTGGTGTTCCAAGTATAAGCACCTGGTCTATTAAAGCAGCAACAAAAAACCAGTCAGAAGGAAACAAAAACACTGAAAGAAACATCTCACACTTGGACAACGTTGAGGCCATGTTTCAAGCAAAGAACAAGTAAATAAAACTTTAAAAGCAAATTAGAATTATATTAAGTTATCTTAGGGGTGTGTGCATGTGTGCACACGTGTGTGGGTGAGTGTGTGTGTGTGTGTGTGTATGTATTTCCTCACTCATGTCTTTGTAGGGATGCTATCTCAGGCTGAAGACCAGAGATGCACTGGGATTCCTACCCCACTGCTGGACTGGGGTAGTGGGGATGCAGCCACACTGTACTTTTCATTTCTGGTGGATATGTGTGTGTATGCATGTGACCCTTCACCAGCTCCTTCTCCTAAGGTTCTAGGCTGCCTGCTGCTTTTACACCTTAATGGAAGCAGCCTTCACTCCTGCTTGAGGGAGACAATGAGGTTCTCCCTCAACAGTGTGAAAATATTAAATTTAAAATGATAGGAGAAATTGCAAGGACCAAAAAATATCCCAAACCTCTTCAAATACCTCCTATCTCCTAATGTGGTTTTTTTGGACAGGATTCTTGAAAGGGAGTTTTAACAGTTGAGTTGTCATGGCCTTTTATTCCTTCATTTTTTTAGGGTTCAAAGTTCAGCTATGCATTTTTTTAGGAAGGCACCTTCTCAAAGGACTTCCATACCGTATCTAACAACCTCGCCCACATTTTCCAGCTGTTGTGTACTGCTTCTCTTGGCAGTTCCTTTCTTTAATCATCTCTGGCACTGCCTGCCTCCTGTTCCATGCTGCTACCAGAAATAGCCCACTCAACAGCTGGTCTCTAAGGAATAGGCTGCTGATGATCTTGTAATGTGACATCTATTCTGCAGGTAGGAGACATCACTTTGCCAGCCTCTGGTTGTGCAGGAATGGCTTAGGATATACAGTACTGCAAAACTGTGCTTGGCCCAAAGCCTAAACAACTGAGAATGGTCCTCAGAACCCTTTCAAGAGTCATTTTGGCCTCCTCTTGGCCCCAGGAAGTGTCAATGTGCTCCAACTATAATTCACCTATAAACATTCCTATGGGTTACAGTGAAGATGAAATCAGGCTGAGGAATTTTAATTTTTACTTATCTCCAGGTAAGAAATAGTCTTCAAAGAGAATGTGTTTATTGTGAAGGGGAGGTGAGAGATGTTTGTTTAAATCTTTTTTTAAGTTCAGATATCATTAGTTTATTATAAAAGAGACATGGAAATTATTTACATGAGGAAAGATTGGAGAACTTTTGGCTTCATGACTCTGTCATGTAACTTTAATGCCCTAGACCTTTCCAATGGGCATTTAGGCAATGGGATTTTTTAATAAAGAACCAAAAGGCCAATGGTTTGTCATCTTTTAAACACATTGACCACTTTTTATTCTCATCTCTTTCAAAGTTCTCTTTGGTTTATCTTATGAGGTTTACGAGTTATTTTGCAAGATGCTACATAGCTACCACAGAAAGTGATTCATGAAAACTTTCTACCTCAAAACAGACTACCTAGCTGGGCATGGTGGTGCATGCTTGTAATCCTAGCACTTGGGAGGCTGAGGCGGGAGGATCACTGTGAGTTCAAGGTTAGCCTGGGCTATACAGTGAGCTCAAGGCCAGTCTAAACTATACAGTGAGAACCTGTCTCAAAAAACAAAAACAATACCAACAACAACAAACAAAGACAGATTACCTTACAGAAAAAAAAAGGTATAGAACAAGTTGCATTCTCTGGAATTCATGTAGATGGAATTCTGACCTTTTGTTAAATAAAACTGTTCTGTGCTTACCCACAATTTCCAGAAATGAATATGGAGAAACAGCTCACCTCCATCAGCTCTGTGACCCCCCACTGCTATATCATCATTTCAGCAATTCACAAAGATACTGCACTGGGATGGTTTTCAGCTGCAGTCATGGCTTTGCTTCTAATGAGGTGAATTGCTAAGAAGTTTTAGAAGTGCCTGGTTCTTTTCCGATTTCACTGCCAGTTCAGAAAGAGAGGAAAACAGTGTGTTTTTATAAAAGAAAACCAAAATATAAATAATTTCATGAGCAAAATAAAAGAGAGATGGCAGGAGGCAAGGAGCTTAGACTTTGTAGAAATGGGAAGGGGGTAAGAGAAAGGGGAGGATGGAAGAGTGGGAGGGGAGAAAACGTGATCAAGACATGTTACGTGTTGGAACCAGTTTCCCAAGATAAATGTACTTACTGTGTATCCCAAATATATACCAACAATAATTTTTAAAAAGCTGATCCCATTAAAAAAGAGTATGCTCCATTATTTTAGTGTGCTACATTTTGAGTCTGAGAACAGTCTCCAGCCATGGCCCTTACCGGGTAGTACAGAGTGAATTTTAAGTGTCATCCCTCATGGGGACATGCAGAGGACTCAGCCAGGCCCAGCAGGAGGCAGCTTGGCATTTAGTGTTGGAGGATAAAGCTGCATACAGTGACAACTGAACCCAGAGCAGTTTGGAGACCACTAGGAAGTGTCTTGATTGTTTTAAAAGTTCATAATTTGCAGTAAGAGGAATTCCAGTGTTTTTGGCTGGGTTTAATTACCAAACTGATATGGGGAATACAAATTAAGATAGTAGCATTAGGAAGGAAATAACAGCTGACATTAAATTGAAGTCTGCAATTCCTGATTTTAACAAAAGATATTTTTCAACCTCAATGTAGTATTATTGCTGGAAGAAGAAAATCCATGAAACTCCCATGACAAGAAAACACCTCAGCATAGCAAATATAAAAGGAAGAGTCACTGATGCAACTGACCAAGGCTACCACTGTGGAAATTCTCCAGTTGGCATGGGATGTCAGAGTGGAGAGGAAAGAGCACATCAGGCAATATGGGAAGCTAGTTTTTCTTTAGTTATTTATTTATGTCTTCTTCCTAGTGCATCCTCTGTAGGGCTTAACCATGAAAAATAAACTCTAGACCATATGGACAAGCAGAGCAGTGGTAAAACAGAACTTAGAAAAAAAATCTTATATTAAATATGCAGTGTATCTGTAGGACACCAAAGCAAGGTATCATTTCTTCAAAAAACCATATAAAACCAATTACATGGCACATGTAGTACAGAATGAAAGAAAATACTAAAAGGATGGCTATTTTACTTTCGTCTTGATACAGTCCTGAGGGAAATTTAACATTCACCAGGACAGTTTTCTAGTGTCCTTCATTTTGATTTTGATGGAAATTTATGTTCATGAGAAAAAAAATATCATTATCTGTTTCAGGAAAATGGTTGCTGGGCATCAGATTAATGACATGGATGGCTCTAACCGTGGGTGAAAATAGTCAGGGAGTGGTTTTAATAAGTGTGAGTACAGTTCAGAAAAATTTTGCAGGCCAAATAAAATTTTTGAACGCTTAATGATTTTGGAAAGTGCTTTACAAGGTTGACATAGACAGTTGCAATTATCTGTCCCTTTCTACATAGTCAAATGAAAGTGAATGCACTTTCTTAATTGGGTGAAGAGTTTATATCCAGAGTTTTTTTTAAAGATTTGCTTCATTTAAAAAATTTTAATTCAAACCCTGAGTGTTCTCTGCTATCCATTATTCTGTGATCTGCGAAAACAAGTAGTATCAATTTCAAGAACACATGCAGCTGTCTATGCTTGCTTCTTCCTTACTTTAGCTAAATCACCATCCCATGCAGATAGGTGAAATATCCAAGGATATATAATGAAATAAACATCTGTAATACAGGGTACAGATAGAACTCATCCGCACTCACTCAAAAGCCTTTCATTTTTTAATCCAGAAATTTTACTGAACCAATCAACCACATTTTAAAGCTGACAGCTGTTTATTCTTTCAACTGTGAATTTTTAGGTGGGGAAATTGCCCTTCAGAGAGGAAAGGATGGCAAAGGTGCAAAGAAGAGATATCTTTTAATTAGATGTATCAGAAATATATCTCATTGTGAACAGGATAGCCCTTCAAAGGAAAATACAGAATCATTAAGAACAATCTGTTGGGAAATCAAATAATAGATGTTTATGAACAAGATTTTAGATTTCTTCAGTGAAATATGCATTATATTCAGCTGTTGAAACAACTTGATTAACCATAAGAACAACGCTTCCCCTCTAATATTATCCTTCCATAGACATTTTCTCAGAAGACTGATTTCACGTCATCTTTCTGGCAACCGTGCTGTCTTGAAGAAATATATCCTGTGAGGATTATTCTGTAAAAAATGTTCTTTCTAAATGCCAAAGCACAGGTGGAATAAGTTGATGTTTTACTAAAATTTAAAGTGGGCCAAGAATAGACATTTTTTGAAAACATTTAATTTGGAAAGTTATAAGTATAAATATCAGGCTATTGTATTAATACCGAGAAAGAAAAAGAAAGAAAAGAAAGTGTAAATGCTATGGTTGCCTTTTAAAAGTCTCAGTCTTTTGGCCCTGCCGCTGGCTTCCTAAAGGAATAACTATAATGATTATAAAATACACATAAATGTACCTAACCTGCAATTGACTGTTTCATTCTTTATTATCTTTTTGGATGGTGACAATACTCTACTTTATTCATGCATCATAATTTACCCAACCTTCTATTTTTGAATATAGAGTTGCTCTGATTATTTAGTTATATATACTATTATAAAAGAACACTGGCCTAGAATTGATAGTTCTTTAGTTCAATTTTATAGGAATGTAACAGAAATTTACTTAATTCTCAAGTACTCCCATTTTCAAATTAAAACAAAATGATCCTTACCTTTAATAGGATTGTGGTGAAGATCAAATATGTACTTGGATATTGATGCAAGTATGTGTGACTGTCCTTTAAAAGTTGCAATTTACTGATGTATTTATCTCTAGGATTCTAGGATAAATCTGACTGTGATCCATACAGGATAAGGCTTATTTTGAGTAAAAAGCACTCTCTGCCTGGATGCATTTAAGCTTTCATGAATCTTAGGGTTCTCTGCTCACTCAAAATTAGGATCACTCAAGAACAGTTACTGATTAAAGTTGTAACTCAGTGGAGGGTAAAAGCACTCTGCTTACCTTCACTGATCATGGTCTAATCCTAGAGCCAATAGTAGTTTGGAAGATGAGAACTCAAAAGATAATAACACCTTATTTTCATATTGCTTTGCAATTTAAAGTACATTTTCATGTACATTATCTCAATCACTTTTATTACTTTATGCATAACACTGTGAATCCTGTATTCACTTTGTAGAAAACAGAGCTAAGGCTAAAAAATTGTGTACAAGCTTGTAAAGCTAATAAGAGGTAGACATGAAGCTTGAATCTAAGATTTTTACTTTTTATTCCTGGTTGTCACATGGAATGGATAGAATCCAGAGTGTGATGTATAGAAAAATGAAGAAATCTTGAAACATTTCCAAGCCTCTCTCTTCTTTCCACCACCTTCCTCCCTTCCTTCCTTTTTCTCTTTCCTTCTGTTATTAGTCAACTATTTTATTTTATTTTATTTTTTGGTACCAGGGATCCAACTTCGGTCCTTGCACTTGTGCAGCAGGTGGCGAAACCACTGAGCTAAATCCCCAGCCCTAGTCAACTATTTTAGGCATCTTCTAGACTAAAACTTTAATTTATTTATCAATCTTATAGTCTAGATTAATTTTTATAGGAGAAAACTGAAAATAATACTGTTGAAATTTTTTTCACTAACAAATCATTTTGATGAATCTTCTGGCTTACTGCTGAAACCTAATACAGATACATGATTATTACAAGGATATTTGTTAAAATTATCAAGATTTTACAATTCTGTGGCATTGTTATTTCTAATGAGTAGCATGGTCTGAGATTGAAGTAGGGAAGAATTTAGAAGCTGCTACAACATGAAAAGAATGGTGAGGTAAAAGAAAGAACGAGGTTATATTTTCTCTTTAAAAATTAAGTTGGGATAAATAGTTGAGATTAACACTTTTCATTCAACTCAAAATAGCTGTTAAATATGTGACTTAAAAAATTGAATAAATTTGTAATGTTTCTTCTCAATGTAGTTATTTGACTAATAATGGAAAATATGGTATATATCAGGGAGAATGTAGAAAAGCAATCTTGATTGGGGCAGATAACTGAACAAGGTAATTACCAAGATCTCCCAGACTAACAACCATCTAACTTAGTATTTGAAATCCTGACTAGTTGTAGGCAAACTTCATGAAGTGAAATTATTCATGGTTATTCCCTTTATAGTTAGAATAGCCTTTATCCAGAGACTGAAATTGTCACTTTGAACATACCACCTCAAAAGACTGAATTACTTCTAGTTCTTTCAAGTTTCTTGTAAATTTCTAGGAGCAGATTGAACCTGTGTGAGTTTTTCCTAGTGTTTCCAACTGGACCAACTAAAGTACATTCCTCAATACCACAAGAGAATGTGACATCTGTACACAATGGGATTCTACTCTTCTATAAAGAGGGATATATTTTAATCACTGTAGGAAAATAGATGCACCTTGAGGCCAATGTAAAGTGAAATAAATCAGACACACAAGCCTAAAGCAAACTATTGCATGGTTTCTCTTAGAAAACCCCAATGCGTATATAAACTAAAGAGCAAAATAAAAGATAGAAAATAGGAAACAGGGAGATTGATTTTGTCCAAAAAAGAAGGAACCAAGAGATTGGGAGGGTGGGGGTGAAGGGAACATAAAATGAGTTAATATGTATTAGGTACATGTATCAACTCCTCGTGATGAATGTAATCATTATGTACTGCAAACATATACTAATAAAAATAAAAATTCAAAACCAAACAGAAAATAAATGAACAAAAGCAATTGCTCAAGCAGCCCATCAAAGGAGAGAGACTAACACATGGATGCATCATCTCCATAAGAAACTTCAAAGCCTGCTTCCACTCACCAACATCTCACTCTTATCTGAAATACTGAAATTGCTAACAAAAAGGCAAAAAATGTGGCAATCTGACCCTATATGGACTGGAATAAAAGCACTTGCATATAGCATGAGAACTGCAACAAGAGGAAGAGCGTTACTTCTTTTGGCCTCAGCTGAGAACCTATGTTATGAGGGAACACAAAGTTTATTGCCACTGTGCACATGGCCTGCATGACTGTGAATGGCTTGGGATGACTAATTTGGGGGATTATGAATACATTTTAGTGAATCGATAAATTTTCAAATATAGAATCCTTGCGGGATAAGTTCAGACTGCATCTATGAGGTGCTATACAGGAAGAGGGTTATGAGAAAGCACCAGAGATCCATGAGGATGCTAACAGATTGTTTTAAGAGGACATCGGCAAATGAGCTACAATGTAAATGGCCTTTGGCTGACGAAAGTATTCTGAATACGAACTCACAGAAACCTATGCCTGTCTTTCCACACGGGGCAGTAATTAGTCATTATTACCTCAATGTTTGCAGTGACTTTATAGAACATAATTGTCATGCTTAATGAGAATCAGCTACACAGTCACCAAGAAAACAATCATAATATTGAATTCTTTACTCAGAGTTTTCTTTGTACTAAGCACAAGGCTAAGCAGTTTTACCAAAATTATTTTAGAGCAGACAATTGAGCAATCTATGCTATTTATGTTTTATGCAGTTATAATATAGAGGAAATTTAAAAATAAAGAGTGAGCTAGATTTTTGAATAAAAGTCTCTGACATCAAAGCCCATGATCTCTCTGCTAATCCACATTGCTCAGCCTTAATAATGAAGTTTCTTGAGTTTGTATTATGTGGCAAGCCTACTAGTAAAGTCAAGGAAGCTATCAGATTCTGACTAGAATTTCCAAACATAAATGTAGCAAGCTAAGGATTAAAATACTTATCTGTCAACAAGTTTACACTTCTGGGCAGCAGTAAACTTCTTGAGACCCTTCTTTCTCCCCTGCTTTCCTTTTTAATTAATGAACTGATTTTGCGGGAGTGCTGAGAATGAAGCCCAGGGTCTTACGAATGACAAGCACATCCCCTACTACTGAACTATACTGCCAACTCCACCTTGTCTTCCTTTATAATCAGCATTATTCTCATTCTATTATTGTTGTATCAGTTATACTGGGACCACTGCTATGCTATATGCTCAAACACTCAATATATTTGGACATGTGATAAATCTGTCAATTTAGATTGCTATAATTTACTTAAATAATTATTTTTATGAAAAATGCAAGAGGGTTGTGACCATAATATAGTTTTGGAAATTGTATAATTATAAGAATAGAAGCCTTCAGAACTAGAGTTAGGTTTCCTATACCATTTCCACTCCATTTTCCATTTCTATTCCTGCTAATAGTATAAAATTTAAAAGTGTGAAATTTTCATATGAAACAAAGGAGAGGTTTTGTTTTGGTGGTTTCACCTTTTGATAAATTAAAATTGCACAGAAAATTATTTTGGAGAAATGTTACATAGCGATCTACATCACAATTCTTAAAAGTAGACGTTGTTTCTTTGGGTCTATTGCAGGTGACCAGAAGGAGGCTAGGTGCTAATTCAGGAAGGGAGCTTATGGAAATGAAGGGGGGATGGCTCTCCATCTTCCATAGAATGACTCTGTAACCTGCTGTCTAGGACTGGTGTCTAGACCATTCCTGCCACTGGGTTTCTTCCTAGGGAAGTCACCAGAATGTAACATAATTGTCATTTGTGGTGAAGAAATTATATTCATCATTCAATATTGTGAAAATATTTGTAAACGCACCAAGAAGACTCTACTCATCATTTTACAGCATATCGCAGCACAGCCTTCGATGATCATATCCTGAATGAATATCTGGGGATGAGATGTACAGATGATGATCTCATGCTTTCAATAGAAAAGTCTCTGAGTATGTGGGAGGCAGCAGAGTGAGTATAAAAGAGAGGTTATGATCAGCAATGATCAACTGACGCCTCTGCATTTTTGTCTGAGCTTACCCTGCTTGCCAATACAGAAATCTGTTTTTACAATGTCTCTCATTATGTTACACATGAATTTCCAATCACTGTTACATCACTATTTATTGTAGATATATGTTGCATAAGGTGTAATTTAGAGATTCATAAAATATTATACCAGCAAAGGACTAGGATCACTATAAAATCCTCCAATTTTATCAGAAATAGAGATCTCCATTTTTCACTCACTTGAGTATGTGCTACAAGTCTTAATACTTTCTGTTTGTGTTGTTAAACAATAAAAATTTATATCTTTGCCTTCATCATGAAAATTACTTTTTGAAATTTCCTACTATTATCATTGGAACATTCAGAAGCTACCACCTTGAGTTCTGGAAGTACTGGGAAGATATAAAACTCTAGGAGCATTATTTAAAAATATAAACACAAGAATTATAAAAATTATACAAAATTTCAAAGACAATTTAATCACCACATTTTATTATAAAGATAAAACGTATCTGACATTAATTGAAAATTGTTCTCTCTCTCTCTCTATATATATGAGTACATACACAGTGATGATAAAAAGAGTTGATTTTTAATTAAGCTTACATTTTTGGTTGAAATATTTTGTGTTATTTCATTGTATCTATTTTCTCTAGATCTTTTATGCTGTACACATTCCCAAAATCTATTTAAGAGTATTTGTTTACTAATTCCAAAATCTGGGCTATCTTCGCATCTGTTTCGGTTCATTTATTTTATCTTAGTTATAGAGCACATTCTATCATTTCTTTACATATTAATGGTCTATTACACTTTAAGAAATTGTTCCAAAATTTAGGACCTTAAAACAGTGAATAGATGTTATTTCACGTAGACTCTGAAGGTCAGGAATCTGCATGTAGTTTAGTTGAGTGTTTGGGGCTCATAGTATCTCACATGGTTGCAGTCAAGTTGTCAGGCAGAAGTATAGCCATCTAAAGACACCAAAGAAAAACTTTCAAGTTCATTGTCTTCGCTGCTAGCAGGACACTTGAGTTGTTGATCATATGTCCTGTGTATCTACCACCACAGTATTTCAGCTGATGACCTAGATCCAGTGATTAAGAAGAAGGGATGGAAAAAATGGAGGAGGGAAAAGAGAGAAAAAATACATTTTTCATAAGCTAATTTCATCTCTGATGAACCTCTCATTCTGCCATTTTCTGTTTATTAAAAACAAGTTGGGGCGGCGCGACTCAGGCGGCGGAGAGGGCGGCCGCGGGCACCGCCTCCTCCTCCTCCATGGCTGTTTACCCGGCTGCATTGTGGGAGTTTGACCTCCGCGCCGCCCGCCGCCGCCGCCGCGCACGCCGTGGGAGTCGTGACTGACTACGAAGTCTAAGGAAGCGTCTCCTCATTGACGGGGATGGTGCTGGAGATGACCGCAGAATTAATCTGCTAGTGAAGAGTTTCATCAAGTGGTGCAATTCTGGATCCCAAGAAGAGGGATACAGCCAGTACCAGCGCATGCTGAGCGCACTGGCCCAGTGTGAGTTCTCCATGGGCAAAACATTGCTGGTGTATGACATGAATCTCAGGGAAATGGAAAACTACGAAAAAATTTACAAAGAAATAGAATGCAGCATTGCAGGAGCACATGAAAAAATTGCTGAGTGCAAAAAGCAGATTCTTCAAGCAAAACGAATACTAAAAAATCGTCAAGAATACGATGCTTTGGCAAAGGTGATCCAGCATCACCCAGACAGGCATGAGACCTTAAAGGAACTAGAGGCTCTGGGAAAAGAATTGGAGCACCTTTCACATATCAAAGAAAGTGTGGAAGATAAGCTGGCACTGAGACAGAAACAGTTTCACGTTCTTCTTAGCACCATCCACGAACTTCAGCAGACACTGGAGAATGATGAAAAGCTCTCGGAAGTAGAAGAATCTCACGAAACAAGCATAGAAGCGGATGCTAAGCCGTAGCAGGTTAATTGCTCATCATTCCTGAGCATATTGAGAGAGCTACATAATCTTAGAGTGTTTAGGATTTGTTGTGCTCTTGAGATATTTAAAGTTTGGGCAGTGAATACTTTGCTTTTAAACATTAATGCTCATTTCACTCATATTTCTTCACACATAGGAAAATGACTTCAGTGTATATTTGCTTTTATTGAAACACATTTTTTATTGTTAAAAGACAGGAAACAACACTGAAATATGTTTAATAAAATGTGTTCAAAGCTGAAAAAAAAAACAAAACAAGTTGTTATGTTTAGGCCACACTCAAGGGGAGGTGATTACACAAATGGTGTGGATACCAACCAGCATGTCGGGATCATCGAGGGCCATGTAAAGGGCTACCTACTGCACATGTCTAATGAGTTTTGTATGAATGCTGGATATGAAAATGTCCACCTGTCCAAATCTCATTTTATTTTCTGTGAATATTATTAAGTTCTGTTTTTAAAGGCAGTCACCTTACTGTTGGGTAAATTTTATCTCATCAAAATGTTTTCAAACTTTGTAGGGGAGGTCAGCATCATTATCCCTTCTTTTATTGTTCTTTTTTTTTTTTTTTTGGTACCAGGGATCGAACTCGGGACTTCGCGCTTGCGCAGTAGGCGCCAGAACCACTGAGCTAAATCCCCGGCCCCACTATCCCTTCTTTTAAGGGTAGAATAATCAGTTCCTCTTAAAGTGTGGCTTCTCTAGAGACTCAGAGTCAGGATTTTCAGCAAGGTCTCTCTTCTCTAGCTTGATAGAGTCTTTGGATCTTCCAAAACTGTTAGCTTCCATTTGTGTGTGTGCATATGTGTATGTGTGTGTGTACACTAATTAATGTAGGATTTCATTTGTGTACTTATAATTTACAGTGTACTCCATTCTGATAGACGTTATGGAAAATAGCTGTCATCATTCTATGCTAAAATAGAGATTTTGTGGAAAATGAATCAGATCAGAGATGCAGATACTTGTTAAGTGATTAACAGGTAGAGGAGCAGAGAACAATTATAGCTGAAATATTTAAGAGAATTAAAATAACTTCAAAATTAATCTTGTAGTGTCTATTTTTTATATCAGTAGTAAACTAAGTTCCCACTGAACTTCCATACCTTTGTGATATGATGCTGCTTATAGTTTTACATAAATTGAGATGAATATAATATAGCCAATATCCAATGAATGAAAAATTTTTTTCTGAATGACTGTATTCATATCAAAATTTGAATTACATTTTCAGTTTTATTGGGTTATAAATGTATTTATGGACATACTCATTTGGTCTATACAATATTGAGGTAGTAAAAACAAAATTTCAAATTATAAAAAACAAAACTTTTACATAAAAAGGTTGTGATGTTATCTTGGAGCATGTAGGACATTGTCTAAATAATTTGCATTAATTTCAAGGTTGAAGAAATCATAAAAATTCCGTGATGCTGTTTTAAAATATATTATGATTGGAAAATTATAGATTGCATTTGATATGCAATTATATTTATAATTGTTAAGCTTTATTACAATTTCAAAGTAAGTTGAGAAAGCCATCACATCTCTTTTGGAATAAGTATCTATATAATAAATTTCATAAATATCAAGAAGCGACATAGAAATTCCTGAACTACAGCAAATTTGTATTTATTATGTTTTTTTCGCCAAGTTAAAATTATGGAGCTAAAAGGCTTTTATTATTCTAAACACAGAGTTGAAGGAGTGTTCATGAAGGGTGCTGGAAGTGCTAGATAAGCTTTCCGTGACTAGCAGTACCAATGCCGGCTGTGCTTACGTTATCTCTCATGCGTCCTTATTATTTTGCCTGGTTGTTGCTAAAGGGAAATTTATTAAGTGAGAAGAAAATTCAGACCAATGAATCAATTACTTGCTTTTATATTCATCATGATGTTTTCCTTTTTTTTCATTTAGCATAAGGACACAGGTTCTAGTTTAAGTCATTTGAACATTCAAAGATGCCTTACTTAGATAAAATTAGATATTGGTGACTGTAGTCACAAATACAAGGAATAAAGGACATATGCTGAATCACTTCCCTCTTAATGGCTATGCTTTCCCTTCTGCCCCTGCTGTGCTGGTCCTGAGTTATTCCAGACACTGGCTCACCAGCTGGGCCTCATTATACCAATTAGAAAGGTGACCTTTCACAATAACCAGGGACTTTATTATTCTTTCAATGCAAAAATTGTAAGGCCATATATGTGGAACATTACAAATAAACAAAGAAGTCAAATAAACACTATTTTAGAGTATGATTATGCAGTTTTAGAACATATTTCCATTTCATCATATAAGTTGGATTTCATGAAGATGGGCACATAGTAATAGTTGTACCATATCCCAGTGTCAGTACTGTTTCATTTTCTGTATGAATTTACAATTGCTTTGGCTTTTTTTGAAAAAAAAAGTACTATGATAATTGACTTGACAACAAACATTATCGTGCATATAAAAAACATTCTTACATCTAAAACTGTGTCAGTTTCTAACATTGTGTTTAAACAAATTAATTACACTTTGTAAGTATTTTGTATGAGATCACTTAGGATTTTATATTTTGGAAGTGTAGAAATTTGAAAATCTTCTGTGATTCTCTGGAGAAATATGATAGTCAAGTCTATAGACCTGAAAATAAGTGTTTGAATATACCAAAATATAGTGATAGTTTGTTTAAGCAGAACTAAACATTGGTGCTAGATTAAAAGATGTATGACCTTGCTTAAATTGGTTAATTTCTTTCCTTCCAGTTTCATTATCTAAAAATAAAATTAATAATTTCAATATCAGAGAGCTGTTATGAGGATTAATATAAATTATGTAAAATACTTAACTTTTGCTATCCTACAGTGAGTGCTCACAAAATGTTTATTGAATGGATGGATGGAAGGATGTTCCTTTTTGATTATATCACTTAATCATTTTTTATTACAAGGATAAAAGAAAATAACATTTTTTTCTTTAAGATCATCTTTGTTAACTTGACACCAGCCCTTACAAGCTTAAATGTTTTGGGTTAATCATCAATTTAATTAAAAGTACTTAATTCCAATCACTGACCACAAATTCCAAACTGAAAAAAATAATTTAGGGGACAGAATAATGTGCATAAGGGTGCATTACTGAAGGTCTACACTCTTCATACTACTAAACATGTTTCCAGATAAAATAGATACACCAGAATCTCTTATAATTGTGTCTAAATATCTCCATTCAGTGTTAAATTTTAGAAGAGAAAAAATGAAAAGATTTCTATGATGGCTGAATTTAGAGTTCAAAGTTCTGTATTTTCATTTCAATTAAATTATGTTAGTCTGTATTGCTATGGTTTGGTTAGTCTTGGGTTCACTATGAAATTGAATGCTCATTAAGAGGTACTAAGACAGTAGGAATTTAATCTTACTATGGTGTTGGAGGTGGAAGCTTTAAGCGGTGATTATGATCAAATAAGTCTATGGGGAAGAAGATTCTTGTTTAGATGCTGTTGGCTTTTAAGAAGGAAACAGATTAGAAAACCCCTCTAAACACACACACACATACGTACTCTCTCTCTCTCTCTCTCTCTCTCTCTCTCTCTCTCTCTCCTTGGCTCTCCCCATGTGATTCCCTGCATTACCTTGGGACTGCCAATAAGAAAGTCATCACCAGATACAGGTCTTTGAACCTCAGAACTGTAAGCTACATAAATTTTTTTCTTTATAAAATATCAACCCCAGATATTTTGTTATAATAATGCAAAACAGACTGATATGAGGGAATTGGGACAAAAGGTTTTCTGAAACTTATTTCCCTCATTAATTGATGATAAATAATGTTAAATCAATGACAGTGAGCCATAAAGCACTGATCGAACTACTGCAGTGTCATAAGACAGATGTCATCCACCATTGCCATCCGGGCACATGGCTGTCTCTGTTGTGATTCCCAGATCAGAAGCCGGGGCATGGAAGAGGCTGTGACAGCTTCTTTTTCCTTCTCCACTCTCCTTCTACATCCTGGACTCAGAATCTCTGGCCAGGATCTGATATAGTGAGATATTGAAATTGGGAGCATACTGATTCCACCTACCTACATGACTTTATTTTTACCCTGTGTCTTATAAAAATCTTAGTGTCAATTTATCTTTACATTATTCTGCCATTATTTAATATTTTTATGTTTATATATTGTCATTTTTACCAGTGTGGTTAAGCCAGATCATAAATTGCAGCCTATAGCATCCTCAAAGGAGGGGTGATATGAGTTCACCTGTCATCTCCAGAAGGATTGTCTGGAAATTCCTCCCTTACAGCCAACCCCTCCTGATTCTCTGTTACTTCTTAAAGCCCACATTCTTTTATTTTTATAGTTACTAAACTAAGATGTCATTTTTAAATGTATTTACCCACCTGATTAGATTTCAAGCTCTGTGATAGCTATAATTTAACTTTTTAAAAATTTATTTATCATGATATTCAGAGTGATCAACACAATGTTAAAGTGGAATGAATGAATTAAATCGAAAGAGTAAAAAATGAAAATGCATGTTTATAAAATTATTTAAGTTTTCAAAACACCCATGTATAGATAATCTTAAAAGTTAGAAATGTATGTAAAGGAAGAAAGAAAAGAAAAAAACCTTATTAATAGTACCACTGTCAAAACTATGCTTACAAAAACAATATCACTTTAGATCCACTCTCTTGATAAAAATTCAAAAGACTGACAGTATTAACTATTGGTAAAGATGAAGAAATTAACGGTGGGGATGCAAGTCTTGTCAATTAGTCATGGTAATATCTAGGAAATATATATGCCATGTGACCCTACACTTTTGTCATAGGTAACAACTCAGAAATCTCTAGCACAATGCATTCAGGAAGGCACATGAAAGTTATGTTTAATTTCAGTGTTAATTGTAACAAAAGGAAACAGAAGAAAAGAATAGATAACTGAAAGAAATAAGGTATATCTGCTTTCCTATATGTAGGAAATATAAACTGGGAAAAAAATAATCTGTGAAATCCATGTTGTGCACCTTGGAAGTGAGAAAATCAGGGAGTGTAAGGCAGAGGAAAATTGGATCAGGGAGGGAAGAAGTAATATTTCAAATTTATTTATAATATTATCATAAAACAAAAA
The DNA here is from genome assembly GCF_053883595.1 of Heterocephalus glaber. NCBI lineage: Eukaryota > Metazoa > Chordata > Mammalia > Rodentia > Bathyergidae > Heterocephalus > Heterocephalus glaber. The sequence goes on along the minus strand of NW_028258142.1, from coordinate 51,806,551 downwards.
ATAACATATGGATGTATTCTTTCTATTCCCCTCAGTGCATTTCTCTGGTCTGCCACACATATTATTTAGTAGCTTAAACTTAAGGTTGGTTACTGTTATTTATTCAGGTCTTAGTACCTGTCTATTTTATTTGTGTTACATACTACTTGAAAAGCTTTCCAATGGCTGTTCTTTTTTTTTTTTTTTTTGGTACTGGGGATCGAACTCAGGTTCTTGCGCTTGCGCAGCAGGCGACAAAACCACTGAGCTAAATCCCTAGCCCCAATGACAGTTCTTTTCTTTGGTATTTAGAATAGATTAGAACCTTTGTTGGACAAGTTCTTTATGCTAGGTGATCTTTTAAATTTTGTACAAGGATGAGAAACATCCTGTAAATTCGAGAAGCCTACTAAAAGATAGGGGTCAAAGCATTGCATATTGACTTCTTCCTAGAATATTTCGCAGAGTGATTACCACTAAATTAGATTCTCTGTGCAGTGTTCCATTGGAACATCTTTCAAAATCATACTTGATCTCATAAACAAAGGGGTTAACATAAGTATGCCAGCCATAGGAAGACGGATGTACACATGTAATCTTTTAACATTACCGTCCTGGAATATTACTTCCTAAAATGAAGCCAGGGTGGCTGATGGTGTATTTGACATTCTTTAACAAAATATTTCCCCATTTACTTAGTTCTGATATTTCAATGCCTTTCCGGATATAAATGAAATAAATGTGTGCATATGAGATGATCCATTTAATTCCTACTTATCAACAAAACAGTCAATCAATTTCTGCTGGGTTTTGGGTATTGACTGATATTTCTCAAGTAAAATGCGAATGAAGTATGTCTCCTACAGTGCATTTTCCTTGTGGAAAATTACAGTTCATGTTGTTCTGCCTGTTATAATAAGCTCTGGAAGAAAGCTATAGATTATGACTATAGGTATTCAGGTAGAGTTTACAACAAGGAGCTGAAGCAGGAAGAAAAATAAATTCCAATTTGACTACTTTTTATGATAGTGAAGGAATGTTACTTGAAGGAATTTATTATTTTTAGAATTCACCTTTTTTAATAGTGCAAAAACAATTGTTAGACTTTGAAATTGAATATGTCTTCTCGTCATAATATATTCTCAATTCAAGTGAAAAACAAGAACTCTGGCTTTTGTTTGGCAGATCAGTGTGGTTGTTTGACTTTACATATAGGAAAAAAGTACATCTGAATGTGGACGAAAGCAGATTTGGGAGTGATGCTAGCATCTGTCTCATGGTAGTATTTCAATTGCCCATGAGAGACAGAATGCAGGCACTGAGCCAAGGTTGGTCTAGTAAAAGAAAAACAGAAAAAAATCCATAAGACATGTTGTTCAAAACTGAACTCAGATTTAAGGGTTTTTCTTTTTAGGGGGAATATTGACAATGAAAAACAACATGAGAAAAGATGGGCACTAAAAAGAATCACGAAGATAACAAAGTGAGCCAAATTCTGGGCTTCTGCCAAATGTGACAGGCGAGCAACTGGCAGAGATGCAAGGGGAACTCAGGCAATGATAGACGTAGCAGTGGCAAGGGCCACCTGCTTCTTTTAAGAGATAAGTCATTGTTACATCCTTGGCGTGTTCCAAAGGAATCCTATATCCTCAGGGAGGAGGCGGAGCGCACTGTGGTATTAGTCTTGGGGATTCATGCCAAATTAGAATCATCCTTGCTTCCCACTGAGGAAGAAGAGAGCAGGCCGAAACAGCCAAGGTACTGGCTGTCAGGGGAGTTTCTTGGAGAAGTGAACATTTTCCAGGCCATATATATACACACATATGTCGTGTTTTTTTAAAAAAATACACATATGTAGTTTTAAAATGTACACATATATAACATCCATTTTTAGTGAAAAGAAACGAGGCTTGGGCAGAGCATCAAATCCGGTGGGACAGTCATTCTGCACTGGTGTGCAAACCTGTGAATAGGGAGTGGAGAACAGTGCTTTCATAAGCCCAGAGAAAAGAAACTATGCAGAAATAATTTGGGGTCTATGAATAATCATTATTGTTTCTTGAAAAAGTGGTTTGCAAATGTACCATTCACAACATTAGACAGAGAGATCAGATGCTGATGTTCCTGAGCAGCTTCAGAGCAGAGATTTTTTGGGAAGCATCACACAGTCCACATGTGTGCAATGGCAAATCACTTTCAGCTCAGTTTTGGATCCTCAAGTGACTTCCCATGCCAAAAATTGCTTAAAATATTTCACTGAGCATCCCAGTAGCACTATATGCTGATCTCATCTGAAAGAATGCACATGCAAAGTGCTTGGGTTAGAGGAAGCATCTTGAAGAATCCTCTGTGTGTTTGGATAATACAAAAATTGGGTTAGAGCATTCAGTGGAGCTTATTGGTGGAAACCAAAGGCTTCCATAGCAACCATCGACTGGGTAGGGCTCACTCTTAATGATCATCTCTTGGCTGTCCAGAAAACCTGCAATTAGCTGCAGAGTTCGAAGTAGGAATTTTCAGTGGGACTGAAAAGAGGATGTAGAACAGATCAGGAGTATTTTATCACTTAGCTACACAAGTTTAATGTTATTATGAACTTCTTGAGAAAAAAATGAATAGATTAATACATATCAGAATCCACAGTATAAATTGTGAAATTTATATTGTGAAGACCATGCTAAAATGTATATATGGAAATTCTCACAGAATGAGGGTTTAAATATGAACAATATATGTTAAATTTCAAGAACCATGATTGTTTCATTTGACTCTTACAACCAAGATTTTCTCATGATTCTGTTTACATGACTCAGAATTGGTATTTAATATACAGATATGCATTTTGTTAGTAATAGCAGACCTGTAGAAAAATGTTAAATAGTGTACAGAAAAAAGCAGGTCCCTTTTCTCTCTTTATATCTGTTTCACTTTACATATTATGTGCCAATAAAGATATCTGTGGAGTGGCAAGAGAATACTTTGTGAATGCAAAGAGAATCTAGATAGGGCAAAAGTATTTTTCTCATCTACACTGGTTTAATGTTATTATGAGATTCTTAGTGAAAAGAACACTTAACCTCCAAGACTTTTCCAAGAAAATTTTGGGAAAAAAAACCCCACACCAAGCTTCATGAATTTTATATTTCATTCTAAGTTTATATTATGGTTTGGATCACCATGACTGGTTGAAGTGTTGTGGGAATATGAAAGTGCAAATGTTCTCAGCTACATTTAATTTAAGATTGAAGTTGATAGTTAGAAAGAATCCATTAAAGGCTGACATGACTACAAATCAGGGTTATATTCAACAACCAAACATTAATTATTTCAGATTGTTTGCAGTTTTTCACTTGGGCTAATAGAGATAATTAAGAAATCCTTTAGAAAGAACAAACTGAGATGACAAATTCAGCCAAGTTTTGGGCTCCAATCTCAATCCAATTTTTTTCCACTTCTATGCCGCACTGATGTTTCAAAGGAAGGATGACAGTGTTAAGTAAACCTGGCCCTTGTCTTTTATAAAACACTAGAATTATACATTTGAAATGACACATTATTTAGAACCGACAAATTTAGGTTTAGAATACAATTATATCACTTAAAAGCTGTGATGACTGAATCAAACTTCATTCAATGAAATTGTAATTCTGGCCTTACAGTTTTGATATTCAGATTATAGGTACTATTTACAAAACCATATCCAACCTGTCTGGTGCATAACAGAGACTCAAGGAATGGTAAAACAACATTATTATGGAATAATATGTATGGAAATTCAATATACTATCAAATGAATCTAGGATAATGGTGAATGCACTGGATTTCAGTCACTGAACTTTCATCTGTCTACCTATAATCAACTTATTGTCTATTTATTTATACTGCATTTAAAATATGCAGACAAAATTTCTAATTTATAGAATGTTAGTAATTCCTTAAAAACCTCCACGTGGCTCTGAGGGAAGCCATAGTAATTTGTCATCCTCAGAGGTAACCATAATTCTAAATTTTTTGCTCATCATTTCTGTGCTTTTCAGCTTTATTTTAAATACATATAAATGCTTCTCTACCCATTGCATTTTGTTTTCATGTTTTTATACTTTAAATATATGGAAGCATACTGTATGTATCCTTCCAAGACTTTGCTTAATATAATTTTTATTAAATATAAGAAATTTTAGTTTTTACCATATTGTATAACAGATGATGTTTTTATTGTTTTCTCCATTGTGGAACTTTTTGATGTTTACAAATTCTTGGAGCACCAAACAGTGTAACAAGCATGTCTCTGTTTGTACCTGCATACATGTACACACATGCATTCACATACACCCACACACAAACAAATTTCCCTAGGATCTACTTCTATTACTGAAATTGCTGAGATTTACATTATCTACATTTCCAGATTTAGGAGATAAAACCATATTAGAATCCAACATGACTAGGGCAATTTGAATTTGTATAGAGCAATATTACTTAAAAAGCTTTGGTATTGGCATAGGATTCGCAAATAGACAAATTGAACAGAAAATCTAGAAACATATGTTAAGGGAGGAACTTGATTTATGAGAGTGATGGCTTTTCAGATCAATTCCAAGTAACTGGTTATCCACAGAGAGAAAAGAAAAAAAATTGAAATCTCCGGTTTTATTTACATCAAAAACAAATATCAATTCAAGGAGTATTAAGAACTTAAGTATAAAAAGTGAAAGTATAAATATTTTAGAAGATTATATGGCAAAATGATTTTATTATGTTAGGTCAACAACATTCCATAATGGAGACAAAAAAGTGAGAACAATAAAGGAAACTTATAGTGTGTCATATATTTTGTTCACTAAGAGACATGAAGAAAGGAGGACTAAAACAGGAAAGACAGATAGTGGGCAATATACCCCCTTCCACTGTGAAGAAAAATCTAAATATTACAAGTTGGCCAAAAAATAGGAAGGCATAAATGGACAAATCGAAGTGCAACTAAGCAATTATATCCTAGTAAAGGTCATTAAACTTCTCTTATAAATGGTCAGATGATAAATATAACACCACTTTGTGGCCCACATGTGATTTTTATACAGAATATGTATATGTGTGTATCTTTAATCACTTTTTAACATATTAACAACAGGAGTGCACATAAGAATACTAAACCTTGAAAAAATAGGGTGTGTTAGTTACTTTTCTTGTTGCTGAGACAAAATACTTGACACCTAAATTTAAAGGACAGGTTTATTTGGCACGCAGTTTGTAGAGGTTTTAGTCTATTATTGTCTGGCTCCAAGGCAGGACAGCATGGCAGAGGGACATTGGAGCGGAGAAACAGTTCATGGCTGGCAGAAGGTAGAAGGCAGCAAGGAAGCAAGCAGCAAATTACAAGTGACAATAGCAACCCTCTTTCTGTCCCTTATATTTTATCCAGGCTACCCAACCTTATGGAGGGTAGCATTCACACACAGCCTAGAGCACCCCTAATTCTATCATTGCACCAAGAATGAATCCCAGAATCACATCTTTAATCCCAGCATCACACACTCTACATCCAGTTGCCTCCAAAAAGTTCTATCTATGATGGCATGAGGGTTTGCGGGGACATCTAGATACAAGCCATTACATAGTGAATACATGTTGGCACATATTCATAAATCAAGAAAAATGTTTTTTTTCTCCCCAAATTGCTTCTTGTTCAGAAATCATACTTTTTTCTTTAAAAATGGAAGGTTTTGTTGCTCTTGGTCCACACTCAATATTTCACGTTATATCCTGGGCCCCAGGCTGGGGTCAGTGCCCAGTACTTGGCTGTGGAATCAGAGTGGGACAGTGATACAGCTGGGAGAAAGAGAGAGCTGGGAGAATTTCAAAGCCTACAGCTGGCCCAGAGGGTTAAGGGGAGTATGGAACAGGGGTCTGCCTGTGCCTCAACAGCTCAGAATTCTGTCACCTCTCAAAGCCTTAATTTCTGCACTCCACCACGGGGATGGATCAGGGTTGCTTCAGTCAGAAGGTCTAGTCCCTCCTAACACCTGAACTATTTTAGTACTGTGGTCTGGCCCTCTCTGAGGGTGCCCATTTTCCAGCACCCACTCCACTCTTTCCACCTCGTTTCTGAGAAAAAGTTTAAGAGTTTTTTCTTTCCTCAAAACTGTTCAAAACATTTATGGGTAGAGAGACCATAAACTGATGGAGAAGAGAAGAGGAAACTGGAAGACCTTAGGGAGAGTTGCCTTTGGAGCCCCACACAGATTAGCTCAGAGCTAAGTTGGACATTTGCTGCCTAAATGTAGTGGCAGAGACCCGGATCCCTCGGGCCCCTGATATGGCCTCCCTACCCCCTTCCCTCAGCCTGATGCAGGCTCAGTCATGTGAGGGAAGGCAGGATAGCGAATAGCATTCCTTGATGCCTGACTCCACCCAGTGCCCAGCCTCATGACCCTCTGTTGGGAAAAACAAAACAAAACAAAACACAGATAACAGCAAATCTTAGCTGAGCAACAATATGGGGAGACAACACATGGTCCCCTCAGTGCTTTTCCCTACTCTTGGCAGTCACCAGAGCTGGATGGAGCCATCTCATAGGCAGAGCTTGGGAGGCTGTTCCTCTTGATCCTGGAGCCATTATATCTACCTGAGGTGATTGTGGGGTGGTCCATGGGCCACAGCCCATGCTTTTTGGGATCATAGTTACAGCCATGCCCTAACATGGTCATGACTGTGTTGCACATGTGTTGGTGCCAATCTACAACCTGAGGAGTTACTGGTCACCCTTTGTTGTAGTGTCATCAAAGTTCTACTGCTTATTTTCCAAGGACTGGACACTGATATCCATGCTGCCTTGCAGCACCTTGGCCATAGCCTTCCTGGTAAGCACCAGAAGGCATACTTCACCTGTTCTGCATCATCTTCCTGCTCTCAGGTAAGTCCTTGGCCTTGAACAGATGCCCATGAAATTGGAGAAGTTTTCTAGCTGCTGCCAATTCTGCATGGAACACTTGATCTGGGGGACTGAGCCTGGTTGTTGCTGCTTTGTGTATGCATGCATAAGATAATCCCATCCTTCAGACTCTTTTGAATGTCATGGCCAATATAAGTTCCTCCTTCCAGCTGCTGATGAGGGTGACATTTGGACAGCAGTTGGTTCTTGACCTTGACCAAGAACCGTGTAGAGCTCATAGTTGGCAAAACTAGCCCATGGTTTATGAAGATCTGATCAGACACTTCAGAAACCACAGGTTACCAGTGGAGACATTAAGATCCCAAGTGTTCCAAAGTTAGAGACCAACTGGAAGGCAGATAGAGTCAGAGTCTCAGACTTTCCCTCTAGCAAGTGTTGCTGCCTTTGAATGGCATCAAGGGCTTCCATCTTGTGTAACATTAACAGCTCACATTTGGGGAAAATGACATAATAATTAGTAGGGTAAGTCTTATTGTTCTCAAAGTGGAATATACTTTGATTTTTGGCTTCTTGGAACAGAGGACAGAGTAGTTTATCAGAGGTATAATAACATTCCTTTTTATTATACCTATCTTTTAAAAAAGCCATAAAATGAGCAACTTCATCAACATCCTGTTCCAAAGAGGACCACTTTAGAAGACAACAGGAACCAGTTTGGCAGCTGAGCTATTCTGGAAAATTTCATTGGGAAGAAAAAGCTCCATCAACACTTTCTTTCTAAATTAAAGACAGACATTGTGGGAGAAACTGCTGGCTTCCCATATGTTCTTGATCTCCTTATATAAAATCCTCGGGGAACTCTTTCCCAAACTCCTTTCCTCAAAAAAGCCTTTCTAGAAATTTTAAGTTAGTGTAAAATTCAGTATTATAGAACTTTTATTTATTTCTAATAGATATGGGGAAGGTTAGTAGGTATCATTGACCTGACTGTAATAATGTCCCTCAAGGCTAACCTTTAAATCTTTATGTGCTCAGTAATTCAAGCTATGCAAAGTATCATTCTCTATCTTTAGGAATATTATAGCATTCCATAAAGCCATAATAAAAAAGAGTAGTGGAAAAGGGCAAAGGAAAATTACCTCTTTCTCTGTAATTGTTCTTTAGGGCATTCACATACTCAGTTTACTAAAACAAGGTCCTTTTAGCAGTCTGCAGAGAGTTTCCTAAAAGCAATATTGCACAGCGGTATTAACCAGAAATGTTAAATCCCTTTATTAATCCAAGGAATCAAATTACCCCTTTCATTCATGAAATATAAATTAACATCTTAGCTTGACTAAGATAAGAAACTTCTATGTTGCCAATATTGTTTATAGGAATATAAAGGATAATTCCATGAACGTCTCCTAGTGTGTTGTTTTCATTAGCTTTTTATAAAGCCAATCATTATATTCTGAGTTACTTATATAATAAATTATAGTTATTACATATGCTAAATTTTTATTTCTAAGTTCTTTTGGTGAATGAGATGCATAAATATTTTGACTTAGTGAATTAAATTTTAAGTCATTATTGCCACAATACTTTCTAAGGCAACATGAATCCCAAGTTGGAAAAAAAAATGTGTATTGTTTCACTAATCAACATAAAGAAAGTAATGTGACTGGAAGCAAGTTGAAAACAAACTTTTCTGACAATAAAAAAAACTGTACTAATAGTGTAAAAGATCACATTTATTTAATTTATAGATTGCCATGTTCTTTCCTTATGTCCTATGACAGCATTCTTATCATTATAATAAGTAGTGAATAATTAGGATGCACTCTCTCTTATAGACTCAGTGATAATTATCAATCCTGATACTGTTATCTTTGTAGATAACATTAGGATTGAGCTGGTGTCATTGCTTGCTTAATCTCATAGTTAAAGATAAGGTGGTAGTGTAACATAAAATCATGTATAGAAACAATGAAAGTCTCAAAAATATTAATAAGATTTACAAAACGTAGGAAAAATGACTGTCCCATACTGTAATAAGGAGTCAATTTTTGAAAATACTACACACACATCAAATCATGGAGTAACATTAGAAGCACTGTATTCAGCAAAAAGACCATAGTGATCTTGTGATGCAGAAATACATAGAGAAATATATAGAAAATGAGTAATGACAAATCCATTTGTATGGAAACCTGACATGTAAAAAGATACACTGCTTTTCTGTGTTGTTCAGGAGATCTTAGCAAAATAAAATTTAAAAAAAAGAATGAAGCTATATGAATTAAAAATAAAGATGAAATTGTCTTTATATGATGATTATATGATTATGAATGACATGAGATAATAAAATATTTAGTACATATATGACAATTTAATAAAAGCAACTAAAGTGATTAAAAGCTCTAGATTATTTTCAGGAATAAACCTAGCAATGGATGTGCAGTCTGTGTGTAACAAAATTACTAACTTTTTATTTAGAGAGGACCTTAATAAAACACGTAATAAACAATGTTCATGGATGAGAAGACAATATTACAAAAATGAAAATTTCCAAAATTAACTTACAAGTTCAGCAAGTTTTCAAACAACGTTGTAACTATACATTTTGTAAATTTGGCGGCAGCCCAATTCTAAATTTCCTGTGTGAGAACAAAGGGCCAGCTACTAAAATTAAATATATATATTTATTGAAGAAGGCCAGGAGGTTTCCCTAACATGTATTAAGATTAGTGAAAAAAAGTAAATTTAAGAGAAGGAGTGTAATTTACTGATAGAGCAGGTTTTTACCATGGGTTCAATCCCCAGCACAGAAACTAAAAATTAGAAAAAAAAATCTAATTATGATACTGTGTCTTTGATGCGGAGATGTGTATACAGAAGAGGACTAATGACAGATACATTTATATGGCAACTTGACATGTAAAACAACATAGATTTTGATGGAAAAATTGAGTACTTAATAATAAGTCAGCATTCTTCACAATAATCAATCCAGGTGAATTAAAGATCCACATGTGAAAACCTAACTGTTAAAATCTTTAGAAGAAAATTTAACATAATTTGTTAATAAGTACCCTATATGAAAAGAAATATTAAACACACTATGGAAAGCAGAAAGAAGTATTTTGATAATCATTTAAGTTAATATCAAATTTTACATTAAACAGAAAACACCGTAAGTACAATAATTGATCAAATAAAGCAAAATATTTTTCACATACATTAATATAAAGTAATTATGTTAAAATTCAATACTTACAAACCTATAAAACTAGTATAAATAATGGAAACAAAAATCCTAATACAGCTGGCAAATATGGCAAAATGGTCATAAAGGAACTTAGAAAAAATATATAGGGAATAATTTATTTAGGTATAATCTCTACTCATCTTTGCTAGCAATGAAAAAATATGTGAAAACAGCAAATTACATTTCACAACATTTTGGCAAATAGACTCCATTCTAGTAAATTTTGCTGAGAAATGCTGAGACACCATTTTTGGTGTGCAAATTGTGGAGATCTACTCTGAGGAGCAAATTGGTTGTGGCTGTTACATTTCAGGGTGTATATATTTCTAGACATTCTGATTCGAGGTACATATCTTTAGCACACGTGAAAAAGAAGAAATGTAAAGGAGTGTTTATTGCAAAATTTTCTATAACATAATGTTAAAAATGACTTCCTTATCAAGAGAGAATATATAAATTGTCATATATTTACACAATAAATTGTCCTATATTCATACTGTACACCATTCAGACATGTGGAATAGAAGAATATGTTATTGGCATGTATTGATCTCAACAGCACAATACTCAATGAAAACAGAAAGGTCTGAAATTACTTGTCCAATATGTCAACGACAAAAACATTAAAATATATTTTCATAGGTAACCTTTTTATGGATTGTGAGGAAACATTATTCTGTTAGCACTCGGCAAATATTGTTTGCATGAGGTTTTAAACAATAGCTGTGAACTAAAAGCAAGGGAATTGTTCCCGTAAGACTCAAGAAGAGTGCTTGCCATATACAAGGAGGAAATACTGCATTAGATCAGGGAGGGTTATCGGGGAACTTAAATTAAATCTGTAATATTTTATGATTTAAAAACCTAAGATTTGATGATGCTCATTGGCCTGTTCGAATGTATTCATCTTTTTACTTTGTAAAACTCTAGACAACTTGAAATCTTTAAAAAATTAAAGAAAAACGTAAGTGTCTATGCCTAGATTCAGAAAATATATTTAGATTATTTAAATATTTTATCTATATATCTTCATTTTTATTCCCCTTACTTCTGGATGGAAATTCTATGGTCTTTTCATTTTATTTTATATTCTTGTTATATTCAAGACCAGGGTGAATATGAAATCTGGGGGATATTCCAGAATATTACAGGATTTGTATTCCAATTTTTACAACACATTTGAGGATACAGAAAGGATAGTTTCACACAGTATATTGACAACTTTTTCCATTCAAAAACTTTCTTCTAGATTTAAGTAAAAAATTTAAGATATTATTTTTACCTTGAATCTATGATGCTTCAAATAAACTGGTAAGGAATAATTTAGAGGAAGAGAGATTAAATGTAACATTTCACACCACAGAAGCAGTCATTGATAAAAAACTAAAATAATATTGAAGATATCGGTGATGTCAGATCTAAAGAAGTTCTGTTTGGAGCATCTCAGTTGTGGGTTAAAACTGTACTTTGCAGAGGTCTTTTCAGAGCTTGATGGCTTATGTTTCTCCATAAAAGCTAGACATAAAATGCTTGTATGATAGAAATGACAATGCCTTAGAAAAATACGGCTATAGCATTCACAGGAAGTTTAGCTCACAACTACCTTAAATAAAACCTATGCTATTAATCGAAAGGATGTATACATCTTGCAGAATTTCACTAAGTAAAATACCATAATATAGTTCATAAAGTTTAAGTGACAAAATACACATGGAAAATGAAATATATAAATCAATATTTGTATTATAGGCGTTACTACATTCTATGTTTAGCAAACCACTTGTAAAAGTGAGCAGCTAAAACTTTGCAAAACAGCAAGTGAACCATTGACTTAGGAGCCTGGGTTGTTCCCTTTGATAAATGGCTGTCTTAAAATAGTGGTGTTTTGACCACGCAAGTAATTGTATCGAACCACTTTTCTTCACTTGCGTGTTATAAGCAACCACATAAGGTGTTTTCCTACTGAGATACTTAGTCCGTCGACAGGTATAGCAGAAATTGGAAAAACTCTAATGTAAATTTAGGAGCAACTTTGTGATTGAAAAAAATCAGTATAAACATTTGTTCTGAATAACCAGAAATTTGGTCTGTCAGTTCTTTGGAGATTTTCCCACGATTTTCTGTAATATGTTTAATCGTTGTACAAAGGCCATATTTCCAGGCATAAACATAAAGAATGACATTTTAGAAAACGATGCATGCCATCCTGAATCAATATCCTGCGCAAAATGGTTAGAAGAAGCTCCTCACCCTTTCTAAGGAGGAACCGTACATTTCTATGTGCAGTTTTTCTCTCGCCTTCTTGTCTCATTCACTATTCCTGTTTATTTTTCTTTTATTTATGAAAAACCAAAATAAAACACTGAGTTTATTCTGTGCCCATTTATGTGTCAGCAATTGCCATTAGTTAATGAATTAGTTCATCGACTTATTTATTCAACTCATATACCTTACATATTCATCATTTTAGAGATAAAAAGATGCAATGAGAAGGGCATGTCTGTGTAGTCATGAAACTTGTGCTATGGATGGTCAATACTAATAAAGTGTTCTCTCTTTAGTTTGTAGCCTAAAGGCTACTCAGTCTGAAGTAATGAGATTTTCTGTGGCATAACCTTAATTTTCCTGAAGTTGTGACACAGAACGCACAGATATAACTGAACAGTTGTCTTGTAGACATCTCAGGAGCATATTACTTCTAATTTCTCAACCTTTCTAGACATCATATTTTCATATATATTTGTTTTGTATATGTCTTCCCAAAACATCCCAGAGTACCAGCTCCAGGGGAAATAAAGGATTCCTGTGGGTTCTCCTGTTGACAGGAGGACCTACATAGTACATCTCTGAGTTATTTTAATTTGCTCCTCTCTCCATTCTGACTGACTTCTCCCTTTGTCCCCAAAGCATTTTCATTGATATGCATTTGATTTCTGCAGAACTTGTGATATGTTTTGGAAATCAGCAGTAAGTATGTGAAAAGAATTCTGGATTTTCAGCTAAAGAATACAGGAAGGAATGTTTTCCGACCTAAGTGTACCCCAGAATTATTTTATTGTAAGGGAAAAAATTGGACTCTGGAAGACTAATAATAAAAGAAATGTATTTTAGGTCAGAGTAGAACAGATAACAGAGTAACAAGAAAAATTGAAGAATATTTTGAAAATCAAAGTACTATATTAAAATATAGTGTTGTAAAAAACACTTTATGCACTCATGATTATGGATCAGTAAATTGGACTGGGCTCAGATTACTTAAATTACTTGCTACTTATATGTCAAACATCATATAAAAGTTCTATCAGAAACACTTATTTAATTACCAGATGACAACTTGATTAGATTCTTCTTTCATATGGTTGAATGTGAAAATGAGAAACAAATAACTTGGAAATTACTGTGATAGCTACTCATTAGAATCAAGTTTTTAGGGTCGGGGATTTAGCTCAGTGGTTCTGGCACCTGCCTCGCAAGCTGAGGACTTGAGTTTGATCCCCGGTACAAAAAAAAAAATAAAAAGAATCAAGTTTTAAAAGATTTTAGTTTTTAATTTATTATTATTTTATTTTTAACACTCAATCTAATCTGTTTTACTTATTGGATATTTGTAGATATTTTCTCAGCAAATGATAAATAAACTCTATTATTCTACAAGTTGTTTGAAAGAGTCAAGAACTTTTTCTAAAATCCACCTATGGAAATCTTGTTTGAAGAGGATATACATCGAAAATTACACAATCTAAAATCCATGTTTAAAATGTCATTTGTTTCCCAAAAAGGAAGATGGGAAGGTTAAGAACCAAAGGTAAAAACCTTCCACTGGAAGTCAAGAAGAAGGTCCTAACAATTCACAAAAACTCATTTTCCAGTGGCCTTTTAACTCCAATTATTGGAAAACTGCAGGACAATTACAGAAAAATAAGGCTACTGATGTTGAGGTCACTGAAATGGAAGCAGTTGACTGTTGGTAGATGAGAGATGCCCTCGATCATCTGTCTCATATTGGTGATGGCTGTCAGAGGAAACCTTATATAAGGGACAACAAGGGACAATAACCTTAGGGCTATTCAGGCCAACTGACAGAATGCCCAACCCAGAGTGGGTAGTGGGTCATTATGGCTGGAAAAGGCGACTGCACCCCTGTCAGAGGCTTCTACACCGGTAAAAAGCCACCAGTATGTAACTGAGCTTGCCGGAACCAGAGTTAGGCCACTTGCCTTCATCTAGTTAGTTCTATAGCCAAGTAAATACCTTCCTGCTGCCCCTACCCTGACACCTAGTCTCCAACTCTAAAAGGATTGCTGCCTGGGACAGGAAAGGGGGAGGCTTCTCCTCAGGGCCAAACCATGCCCATTCCTTCCCATCCATGAGAAAATGAGACTTGGTGCATTACTTTTGGTTGTGGAATGAGAAAATGAACTTCAATATTGTTTAAAGTAGAAGCTTTATTATATAAGAGAACAGAACTGAATTTTTAATTCCAAAATGAGCCCGTGTTCGGAATTCATGACAATAACTGAAAATATATAGAATCTTGTAAAAACATACTTAACAATCCCACTAATTAATGAAAGAAGGGAATTTGGTAGAGGTATGCTCTGTTGAACTACAAGAATAAGCAATTCAATTTCATGTATATGAACAGAGTTGAGCCTCCTCAATATATATTATATATGTATATAATATATATACATATATAATATGATATATATACACATATCATTATATATATATATATATATATATATATATATATATATATATATAATGGTTTTGGTGAGGAAAAGAAAGAAAGACTGAAGGGCAATGAAAAGGCATTGGGAAGATACATGACAAGGTTTGGGAGTACCAGAACAGCACACAGAACATTTAGATTGGGAAGATTTCAGCAGGCAGGGACAATGTAATCAGTTCTATGCAGATTAGGTTTCATTTAAATTTAATCATGACCTGATAATTAACCAAGGGGATTTCATTTCGAAAAATCAATACGTAAAGTCATAGCTATAAATGATGAGTAAAAATAGAACCAACTCTCATAACACAATTCAAAACTTGCATATTTTCTGATTCTTCATAATGACAAAGACTGAAGGCAGGGCCATCATGTTTTCTTTTGTGTTGCATGCTAGTCAGTGATGTTGCCACACATGGAGAGACTGAAGATGAAGGAGCAGTGGAGAAGACTTTAGGATTGACCTCCTGGATGTGGGGACCCAGCCCAATAATAAGAAGAGAGCGAAAGACACAGGCAGAAAGGGCAATGCTGGAAAATAAAAATGGTACTGCCTTTAGGGAAAAGCAATTGAGTATAACTGTTTAAATGACACGCTGGAATTATGCTGGTAATTTCCCCCTGCTGCACATATAAATTATGCAAAGAATATTGGATTGGTAGCTTCTTTGTAGTGAAAACTGCCTTTTTGCTTCCAGGCCTGGCAGAAGTGAGAGGAGTGCTGAGAAGAATCAGAGGGCAAGCAACGAAGGAACCAGGGACATAAAAATCTGACGGATTGTGCCACATACTGGAAGACTGTGAAATCTATCCCCGCACTCTGAGAACCAGATTGAAAGAAGATATGCATTTCATTTAACCTGGGAACTGGGCTATCATATTGATAGGTATAGTACGCTTCTGAAAAATAATTGTCAACTTTAGCTAATTGCTTGATCCATAACAAAGTTGGCTCTAAGTTGATTCTTTCCTTTGCAAATATTAGAAATGTTAGATTTTTTTTTTTTTTACAAAACAATCTGACAGCAATGTATCAGAAAGGCAATACTGTGTCACACATCGGCAAAAAAGTCTTCAAGACTTATGGGCTCAAAAAAAAAAAAGACTTATAGGCTCTCTTGACAGTAGTTTTGTCATATATTTTTTCATGCTTTGTAATGATGAATGCAACATCTTCCTGGGGCATAATCTGTGAAAACTTGACAGATGGAGAATGCAAATGTCCAAGAAAGCTGCTTATCTGAGGTTACTGTTGGGTTCTTTGCCTTTTACAGTATATGATTTGATATGTTCTCCCTGTTACATTTCTTTAGTGGAAGCAGAGATGTTTGTTAAATATTGAGATAATTTATTACATTGTAGATGGTTCACAGGAGAGACTGCTATTTGCTGAAAGTGATCATTTTCTTGAAAATATTTATAAATCAATACTTACAATGTGCTATATTAGATCTATCCAGAAAGAATAGGAGGATCACACATGACTGGCCTCCACAAATTAAATCTTGGTAATGCCATGAGTGGGGCCTTTCTGGAAATGCCAGAGGAGAGTCTATGTTCTTGAATTTCCAATTTGCAGAGGCTGCTTATAGTTTTTGCCTCATGGCTCCCTCCATCTACAAAGCCAGTTAAGATTAGTTGAGTCTTTCTTCCCACAGATCAGTTCAATTTCCACTTCTGTCTTCCTTTTCCACTTTTAAGGTTCCTTGTGATTACATATAGCCCACTAAGATAACCTGGAGTAAATTCTCTATTTTAGGATTACTTTATTTATTAGACCTATTACTTTAATCTCCTCTTGCCATGTAATGAACCATTCGCAGGTTCCAGGGGTAGCAATATGGACATCATTAGAGGGACATTATTCTGCCTTGTACAAATAGCATATACTTTTTGGTATTTCTGGAAGGATTAAATGAAGCACTGGGTAAGGCACTTGGAAGAATGCTTGGCACATAGTAATACTCATAGTATTATGGTAAGTAGGAGTGATGTCTACTGAAAGGTTTAATTTTGACATTGCAGCTACCCAAGTTAGGGTGCTTAGAACACACACAGTGTGAGTGTCTGAGTGAGGAAAAAATTCTTTCTCATCTAAGAATGCCAGAGCTAGATTAGATTGATTAGAATCACTATGTGATAAAATTGCTATTGATAATCAAGGGTGAACCTAGACAAAAATGACAGGGTCAACAGAAAACCACTACAGATGGGATATAGTATGGAGCAATGGTTAAGTATAAGGGGAGTGTTAACGTCTTGGGCATGGGATGTGTGTAGTTATTAAGAAGGGATCAGAATGACTTCATGCTTGGATTTATGCTCTTTTGTAGCCATCTTAAAATTCTAAATCATTTCCTCTTTATTGAAGTTCTGTGGTACAGCAGGAAATGTATGTGAGCACAGAACATATGCATAATATTTGTGTCTGTTCTTCTTTTCCACCCTTATCTATTACGTGTTCATATGCCATGAGCACAGGCCTCATGGAGTAGATGCACAATGTGCAGAAGTTCAGCTACACGTACAGGGAGTGTAACAGCAGTGTGTGACTTACGTCTGCAACTATGGAAGTATGAGTGCCTATAGGCAAGAGAGGCCATACTGTCCATCTGAGGTGAACACTTTAAAAATAGAATGAAGGCAATGACGGAAATACATGTTCCTGAGAAGAGAGTCCCATCATATCCTCATATTACTTGCCCTGGGTTAGCTGACCACTTCTTACACTGCAAATGATATGGAAGGCAAGAGAAAGAAAATGCAACACATAGTTTTTATTTTCTTATACTTCTTCCTTATTAGTATGTAAATCAAAGTTAGAGTACTGGTCATATATTATTTTTGGTCAAATATTATTTTCAAATATATTGGTCATAAATTATTTTCAAAAAGAAAATAAAAACAATTGTGTTATCTGAATGCAGTGATTCCATTGTTCTGATAAGACTAGAAAACATGCATGGACAAGCTATGTAACACAAAATGTGTAATTTCACTGATTCATCAAGTGAAATGCTCTAACATTTGCATTTGATACTGGCATTGTACAGTATAAAGTTGAACTGCAGAAGCCATGTTAATCATTTAAAATTTAATAGAATAAAGTCGAAAGTTGATAGAGACCAAAGAATAAAGAATTGCACCTTAAATTCCAGTATCTTTAGCAACATTGTTTCTTGTGTTTTGAACAAAGGGCTCTATATTTTCATTTTGCAGTAGGCCTTGAGAATTAAGTATCCAGCTATGCATGAGAACTCTGGAATTAGATCATATTTGAGAAGTCCAGGTTCCTCCCCTACTACTTATGAAACCTTAGATTAATTATTTAAACTCTTTGTACTTTAGCTTTCCTCACATGGGAAATGAGCACTTGATAGGGTTTTAATGCAGAAGAATCTGGGTAATCCATGTACGGAAAGAAGAAAAATATCTGTCTCACACTGCCAGGATGTATCCTGTGCAGCAGTAGAATCTTTGTTTACTTTATTCAACTGTTTAAAATTATGTCTGATGCACAGTAGTCAATAAATAAATTTTGAAAGAGTGAATCCACCCAACAGTCTATATTTCTGGTTCTTTAAAACTACCTATTATATATGAATTTTTGGACTTTTTATTCTTAAGCTTGGCATGCACTATTTTTTGAGTAGAGCCAATAAATATAAATTTTATAAAGCTCTCTGGGTATTTTTAATGGATTCCAGGTTTAGGGGCCATTGCACTTTTAATGCCTTTCCTCATATCCATTTTTTACTTAACTATGTTCTCTCTCTCTCTGTTTTTCTCATTTGTTTTCTCCTTATGGTGAACTTTAGGTATCTCCTGTTTCAAACTCTTCTCTTCCATGATCTAGGACAACAGGAATGCACAACTTGTCATAATTTTTATGGATGCTTGGTGTGAACACTGAATATTATAAACCATTAGAAGATCAGGTTCATATTTTCTACATATTTTATTAGTATAAGTATTTCAGATAGTTACTGAATAATCATTACTGAATTGTGGGATTCGTTAATCTGGAGAAGATACAATGGAAGGAGATTGAATGCAAAATGCAACATCTGAGATGAAGTCATATAAGGCTTCATATGTAAAAAGAAATTTCAGGCTGCTTTTATGTCACAATAGTTGTGTTCCTGAGGGTCACAAACCTGACACAGAGCTACATGTGCTATGACTTGCTCTACATGTGGTTTTTTGGAGGCATTTGAATATTCATTTCAAAGAAAATGTGCTTCAACTACAAAATATGCCTATGACTGAGATATAAAGGCTGGGTAGGAAAATAGAAGAGTTTAAATTTGCCAAAACTTTGCCAAAGAGTTTAAATTAGGAAGTAGATATACAACTTTAAAGTTTCATTAGGAAAAATATTACGTGGCTTCTATATAATTTCCTGATTCAATACTAAGCTACAACATATGTGCTTCTATTCTAATGCCATTTGAACTTTTTCTTTCATAATAATATAAAGTTTTAATTTCACTCTTACCTAAGGGGTTTTAAGGGGATACCTCCATGATATTGTGTGAGAGATTAATGTCTAGATTGTACCAGTATATGTGACTTCTATAAGGGCTGATTAGTAACAGTGCTATCATTGGGGGCTATATTTTTGGATTTAGCTCAAAAACCTCTATCAAAATTCTAATTTTTTATGCAAGATATCATTAACATTTCAGTGAGAATCAGTCAAGCTAGTAGACATGTATAAATTCCTTTGAGAGTCTTTCATGTTCCATTGTAGGTTAGGAGATACCCAAAGGCATCAGCTGCCGAGGAAGCCCTGTTTAAGCTGAATACAAGGTTCAAAAAGGAAAACTACCCAATAAACTATGTGTCTGTCATAGTTGTGGCCTGACCTGGGACTCACTGTATATTTACTAACATGAAGTTGAGCCTCAGTACATTTCTGTTGTACCCAGTCCAAATAGATTTATGACCACTCCAGAGAGATTTGAGATGGTTCAAACAGTAAAAAGGGACAGCAGAAGAGAGCATAAATCCCACAGTTTTCCTTCCCTTGTGTATGCACAGTTGTGTTGGCAGAAAGAAGAGTGGTCCAAGGGAGTGCTTTTCTTTCGACCAAATGTCACTATTACTTAAATAGACCATGAACACTGCAGCACAATCGACAGACATAGTTTCCCAGTGAGTGAGCCTTGTAATAAGAAACTAGGTCCCTGCAGTCTTGTCCAAATTAACTAAATAAAGAAAGATTTCACAGACACTATCTAATACAATACCGAATAGACTTCCTGTAGCCAAAGGGGAAGGCTTTTACAGGCATAGTACTGACAGAAACACGAGTCTTCCGATTGGACGCAGAGTTGCTGGGACCATGTCAGATTACACATGAACACTAAGACAAAGAGGAATACTGCCTTGTGAATTCAGAGAGCGCAGGCTTTAATATCTTCCCTCTCCATCTTGACCCCTGATCATGTAACAATTAAAATAATGTTATGTTTCCAGAAGAGGAATGGACCTGGAATCAGGGACCATGGACGCTTGTCCCAGGTCTACCATGGTAACCGTGGATGAGCTAAATGATCTTTTAGTGTCTCCTTTGTCTTATCTGAAATTTCAGATTACAATTTCATCCTGCTTAGTTTTTGATTAACAATTTTTTGATTAACAATGATTTTCTGCACTCAAAAAGCCATGAAAAGAAAGAAAAGAGTATGAAAATGCAGCAGGTTCAGTTGATATTAAAAAGTATGCTTGTGGTCTCTAGGGTTAATTACTCTGATCTTTGGTTTTTAAGAGAAGAGGTTATTGATCAGTCATATGCTGGAAACTTTTTCACAGTCTCTCTAAAATGGCATTGTTTTAAAATGTTTTATTGGTTGTCCTATTAATTTAGTCTAAGCTGCCATTGGAGTTATTTAGAGATATTGTCTAAAGTAACCCCCATGCTTGAAATCACAAGGCACAACTTGTATCTATAACATCTAGGCTACAACATATGACTATGTGCATTCTAACTCCCTGTAGCGATCTTTACAGTGGGTGAGAATAATTTGTTATGAATTTAATAAATTTCACTTATGATGTTAGTGAATATTACATTTGAATTGACCATCAAGCATTTGGCACAAAGGAAATAAACAGTTACCATGATGAATTGGAAGAGCTAGTTTTAACTCTGGGTATTGGAGATAAATAATAAATCCTCTAAAGGTCAGAGGGTTTGTGGCATTAGTTCCATCATGACTAAATTCTGAGAATTTCACTTTTTCATGAATATATGAAGTGGCAATTGCTTGCCTTGTTAAACCTGGTTGCTTAGAGACAGCGGACTGATTAGAAGATAGCTGCTATCTGTGCCTATAATTATTGTGATTACTATTACTCTGGTAGCCCTCAGTGGAATTCTGAAAAAGGTAATATGGCATAGCATTTCACAAACTTAAGCCTATAAAAACTCAATATATATCCGAGTAAAAAAGATTGATAATGTCCCAGCCCTGAAATTTCAATGGGCTTATTTAAAGAATACAATTATTCTCTCTTAGCTTATATAGTTGCTTCCTTTCAATCACATTATGAAATAGAATCAGAGGTTATTACCAAAGGAGAGGGGAAGAAAACAAAACGCTTCTGAGAAAAGAATATCAGAGATTGATCCTGCTCAGATCTCAATCCCATAATTGAGTAAATGGTAACTTTAAAATATCCCAATGTGAGAAATGCCAAGGCATTTTATTTCACTTGTGATTGTATTAGTAAGTAATAAATAACATGAAAATAGATTACATTTTTATTTACTTATGCTGAGGCTTAGGACAAACTCACCAAAATTGCCTCTGTCAGGATGCAATCTGTGTTGGCTGGAAGCAGGAGGTTAATCATATCTATTTTGTCCCTCAAACAAATGCAATCACAGCAAACAAAGACAGTACAGGTGCATCATGTTGTTCCATATTCACTTGCCACGAATAATCTTTGTAACTAGGAACCACAAACACTGATGCAGAAAATATAATGAAAGAGAAGGGTTTGTAGCCAACTAACCAGGAAAAGCAGCACAAACCAGGATTCTCCAGTTATCATGGAACACATTGCTGGCTCAGTGCCTCATATCCCACCTGGTAGAAAGGATGTTTCTCTAAGTTTTCCTCCCAAGGAGCAGAGCCTTTGCATAAGTGACACATGCATCTGTGCATACTGTTTATGTAGATACTGGTAAATACCACCCAATTTTACACACTTCCATGTTTTTCTTAAATTTCTCCAAAGTATGTTTTTTTATTGTTACTCAAAATATTCACCAACATGTACATGAGTTTTGACTAATTGCAAAAGTAATGTATAATATTAATGAATGGATTTGAGATTAGATGTCCATTTTTCTGATTAACCAATGTCTTATTTCTTATGCTTATACCAGTTCTTAAATACATTTAATCCATATAATGGGATTGCAGAATAGATGACTTAAGATGTTGTAATAGACTGATCTGAAAGTCTACATAATTAAGTGTTGAGATTTTTATACTGATAAGAAAACCATTATGGAAAGTGATTTGATCAGCTCCAGGGATGGAGATGGATTTGTGCTAAATCATCTATTTTCTGCCTGATTCTATACCTGTAGACATGAAACTCTCCTTCCAAGAATGAGGTCAGCATGTAGCAAGAAAGAGCTCCTGGTGCCTCTCATATTTTACACCTGACATATTAGATTTCTCCAGTGATTCCAGATCTTTTCCTGTTCTCCATCTGAAAATTTCTTACCTTTACTTTATCAAAATGGCTTCCTTTAATTTATTCTTAAGTAAACATTTGACTTTTCCTCATAGTCATAATTTGCAGTTGTCCCTAAAAGCCTGGAGCTACAAAAGAGTAGCTCCCAAGACTTTCTTAAATCATGGACTATGACTACAGCACTCCCACCTGGAAAAAGGACCAAATCCCCCATTTTTGCTACACTTCTTTATGTTCTGACAAGAGCAACAGTAAAACTGTTGCCTTGATCAAGTGAGGACCTACTAGGTAGGAAGCAAAGCAATGACAAATATATGGTTTTATTTGGGGTCTCATGTATGAGTAGGAACATATGTAAAGTGTTGCTAATTAAAATGTAATATGAAGTAAGTGCAGACAAGCACTGTTGAACAGAACCGTGGTATCTTCTGCCAGCTTTTTAATGAGATGACTAGAAAGTAACATTCTGCACCCCTCCCTACACACAACAAAACTAGGAGAGGGCTGCAAAAACACATTAAGGTTTCTGAAAGCAATTTTAAAAGGTCTTCTTCATACGGTAAGACAATATATGGCTGTTGTGGAAAAAAGATGAGTTCTCAAAAATAAGTAAAGGACATAAAGAAACCCATAATCCCAATATAGTCGGAACAACAGAGAGCCAGTTGGTGTTTATTCTTTAACTCGTATTTTTAGCTAGCTACCCAAATACCTTGCTAGAATTGGAAGAAAAAATTCTTAAGACAGCAAATGTAAAATTCAGGATAAAAACTCCTGTGCAACACCAATTTTATCCTTTCAAAATATAAAGTCATTAATTTTTTCTTTCAATGTGCCACTCAATGTATGATTTGAGTTCTGAGGTTGTAATTAGTAGCCTGTTGATTATTTCAGTATTAAATTGTTACCATGAGTTAATTGGAATTCTTACTGACAAAAAAGGTGAGCAATGTGCTAATCACAAATTCTAGAACTAACTTTAATTTGATGGTATCATTGATATCAACCTGACAATGATTATTTCTATCACTTACTGTTAGTCTGTAAAATTTCCTCATCTCCTAGTACTTTTAGATTGTGATTACTCATAACAACATTAATATGCCTCAAAATAAAATTAGACTTCACAATGCTATTCACACACATAGGATCACCTATGTTACATCTGTCAACACTGAAAATCACATATTCTTTGGATATCACATGCTTTTCTCAGTTTATGGTTGTAATGGTTATCTTTACTGTATCAACTCAATTGGCTTGGGGTCCACCATGGGATTAGTAAAGCCCCAGGCAGGGTGTGCTTGGGTGGATCCTCCAGCCTTGACCTTGGGTATTTTATAGGGTCCCCTCTGATACTGTTACTCTGCTCTGCTTCCCAGTCTCTGTGAACTAAGCAACTTCATTCTATCACACCCTTCTACCACAATAATTTTGCTTTGGAGCTAGCTGACCATGGATTAAATCTCCCGAAACAGTGAACCCTATTAAACCTGTCCTCCTTTAAGTTGCTGGTGTCTGGTATTGTGTCAGGAAAGCTGAAAATTACTATCAGTATCTTCATTGATATACATTTGTGTAATGAGCTGTTTACTATGCAAAATGTTATATCATAATCTGAAAAAGTACTCTCAACATATCACTTTTATCTTTTAACATATTATAAATATCAAGTAAATTGAATCCATCCCTACTAATTAAAATTGCATACCTGAACTGAAAGTTATCGCCAAATGAGATGCTTGTAAATTATTTTAATTACCCATTATGCGGTTCAGTTGCAATATAGCTCATTAAGAAAGATAGCATCAATAAGAATAACAAAACTAAGAAAGATTTTATTTGGGTAAAATAGTTTGTCTTTGGGCGGTTACTTCTTGTTATAAACATAAACATTACACCTAGGAAATCCATTATATCATATCATTGTCAAATACACTTTGGATATTTTTCTCTCTAAAGAGTTCCTAAGACACAGAAAATGGCTCCCAGAGTTTGGCTTGGAAAGCACACTGAAATGAGCCAGCTAGGTTCTCTATTCAACTGTGCAGTATTTCTCAGAAGTTCCTGCACAGAAAATAATAATTTTTTCATTAAGAAGTCATTAATTTTTGATATTGAAGGCTCTATGTCATTTTGCTATAAAAATACCTTCATCTTAATCTCCTAACAATAAACAAGGTAATTTATCTTCACATTTTATCAGAGATTGGCAAAAAAAATAGCCACTCTTTATGTTTGCTATAAGATAAAAGAAAGAGGGCCTTTGAATGTATAGATGGTAGCATAATCTTCTCTCCAGTTTTCTAAATGCTGTATCCTCCACCATGTAATTTAAAGTTCAATGTTTTCTCTCCTTAGCACTAGCTTAATGCTCAGGTAATAATTATAAATCTAGTGTTTGAAGATCCAATGGGGTGTTCTCTTGCTGTTTCATAAATGTAAAATGAACTTTGACTTCCTATTGGCTGACCTTTTTCATATATGGGAAAAGGGATTAAACTTAACTAGTCACGTGCTCTAATGCACAGTGTTTGTGTATATATGTCTTTTCATTTATTGATTGATTTATCATTAAATAAATGCTTTTTAGTATCTACTCTGTTTAAGTACCAAGCTAGGACTTATTGATGTCCAAGTGAGAATCCTTAAGACTTACTGGAAAGGAGCTTCCAGTTTTACAGAAGCAATATGCTGTCAATCAAGCACTCCTGCAGGAGCAAGGACAGGTTTCAGTGGGGAGATAAACATTTGAGCAGAGGCTCTGGAGATAAGTAAGAGTTATCCAGCTTGGTAAGAGGTAAAGGTGGAGAAACAGCCTGCCTGAAAGTTTTGGCAAGGGAAAGTTCTGGCAAACCTTAATACCACTTGAAGAATCAATATATTTTAGAGATGTGAGTAGGTGCCATCAACTGTCATGGCTTCCCAAGGCCACTTTGTTATCCAATAGCCACGGGGCCGAAATGTCAGAATGTCTGCCACACAGTTTACTGTTAGAAAATATAAATTCTTAGCACAAGGGGTGCATGGAAATGTAACAATAATAAACTACATACGTGGGCCAGGGATTTAGCTCAGTGGTTCTGCTGCTTGCCTCGCAAGTGCAAGGACCTGAGTTTGATCCCCGGTACAAATAAATAAATAAATAAACTACATACATTGCAATACATTCATAGGGTTATAAGGAAAAACTCTTGCAGTATTGAATTAGACTTAGTTTTCATTTCTGAAGGATAAATGTCCATATACCAGGCATAATAGATTAGCACAACACCGATATTTTCTTTATGTATGCATTAAAATAAAATGCTAATTAATACTGTTGGGTCAAAGGATTAAATATATGATTCATACTGCCAGTTATAATACATCTACAGAGAACAATGAGATTAACCCCACATTCACAGAAGAGATGTGGTGGGAGACTCAGAATATAGATTCCACATAAAACTTTGAGAAAGCTCAAAGGAGCAACAATGTCCTTCAAATGTATGCACTATTATAATTCAGATGTTAGGGACATCACTGCATTAGAGGAGCTGTGAAAACTATATTCAATCACATGTCGTTGAAAGTTTATATTGATTAAAAAAATAAGAAATCTTGTGAGGAGCTACTCTTTGCTTTGAGATGGCTGCCAAAGTTCTAGAACTGACCTAAGCAATGGTAGCTACTCTCTTGGTAGGAATCATTCTGACTGAAGGAGTTTCTGGGGGATTATTGATACTTGAGCTCTCTGGTTAATTAAAAATGTCATTCTATTTCAAGATGTGTTTTTGAGATGAGAACATCTCTGTTTTCCTTCTTGATGGTTCACAATATTAATTAACGTATAATGAGGAAACTTATCCTAGTTTGACAACATGTTTTTGGGAAGGAACTTGAAAAGGACTTCAAAATAATCATCTGAAAACATATTGCAGTAAAATTACAGATACAGAAATTACACTAAACATATCCAGAATGAAAATATATATAATAATGCATTTCCTCATGAAAAGATGAAGATTCTCATATTTGGGAAAAGAATATCTAGCTGTATGTAGTTTATAATAAACAATATACACTAATAGATAAGAAAAATGTCAGAAATATTAATTTGGGAAAAGTAAAAATTGTAGGGAAAATATCAAATAAGACAGTTATAGTCATACTAGTAATTATTATAATCACCAATCACCAATTTATCCATCATCAATTATTTTGTAAAATTGATTAATTTTATTGGTGCAAATTCAATGTATTCATAATGATCATATTCATCAAAGGGAATTGTACCTGTCCGTGATATACCTTGCTTCCTCTTTTTCTCCCATTCCTCCTCCCTTCTTTCAATCTCTCCTCCCCCTTATTTACAAAAGCTTTGATTCCATTTTTTTCTTCTTTTGTCAATTTTTTTCCTTCCATGTTCCCCCTTTCACAGTTTCCCTTTCCTTTTGAACAGTTTCTTCCTATTCCATCATTAATTATTATTTTTAAAACAATACAACATCAATACATGTCAAGCATAATATGAGGAATAGTCATGCAGTGATAATAGTTATGCTGATGAAATTCAGGACCCAACTTTTGCAATCTGACAAAGCCAATAGATTATAAATGGTTAATGGTAGAAAGAGACTAAATAGTACAATAATTTGCAATACACAATAAAGTTGCCAAACTCAAAGTGGGAAAGAGAGGCAATAAAGAAGATACTAATCAGATACAAATAATATTTATGCTATTATATATATATATGGTATAAGTACTATAATGAATACTCACATAGAAAGCATTCTAATGAAAGTTAGCATTTACTCTGAAGTTGTCAGTGTGCTCTTCCTGGCTCAATATTCCTCATCTTGCTCAGAGCTAACTACTATCCTGAATTTTATCTTTGTTATAGTTTTGCTATACTTTACAGTTTTTCCACATGTTTTTACTCCATAGTAACATGTGGGATAATTTTGAATGATTCTGAAGTGTACCCAAATGGAATCACATGTATGTATTTTCCCCATAAGACTTCACTGAGACTTAGTCATATCTGTAGCAATTCCTCGGTCATTTTAACTAGTTTGTTATTTCAGTAAGGGATAGCCCCAAATTATTTATTCATTCATTCATTTATTCATGTGCCACAGAATTTCTAGGCTTGCTCTTATCACCAGCACAGCTGTGAACATTTATACCTCCCTACTTGTGTTCAGAAGCAAACTGTTCTTCATTTTATCAATATAAAATTCAATTGTTGGGCCACGTCTTATGTACACCTTCACATGTGAAATGATGTTGTTTTCCAAAATGTTTTATACACTTAATATTTCCCAAATGTGCATAAATGTGTTCTGGTTTTTCTTTTCTTTCTACTTTCACTGATGTAGTTTCACTCAGATATTTTTAATTTTTCTTCAATTGATACAGATATAACAGTATCTTTTCTTGTTCTTGGTTTATAGTTTCCTGATTACTAATGATACTCAGCATCTCTTTATGTTTATTTACCATTTCAGTTGGAGTGGCAAACTTTCCCAGTGTTTTGTGTGACTGAAAATGTCCCTATTTTTCTCTTGTAGTTAAAAGATTTCTTCCCGGAGCTATTGAATTCTTGGTTGACCGGCATTTCCTTTCAGTCTGAGGAAGGCATCTGGCTTCTCTCATTGTTAAGAAGTCAGAAGTTAGTCTTATTATAGTTCCTCTTTTCCCTCTTAGGATGCCATTAGAGATCTTTTATTTGATGTTCTGCACGTCTCAGCTGTGAATTTCCAGTTTTCCTTCTTCAGATTTGTTTGGCTTCTTAAATCTAGATATTTTTCCTCATTTCTGGAAAAATTTCACTCACTAAGTTTTCAATCATAAACTTCCCTCTCCTTCTGAAACTTTGATGCGATATGTGAAATGATCATTCCGGTCTTTATATTTCTTAACATATTTTAATATTTGTTAGCTTTTTCTCTCTCTGTAGACTGGTTCTGGATAATTGCTACCAAATTATATTAAAGTTTAGTACTACTTTCTTGAAGTAGATCTTAATCTGTTAATGACATCCTATTTTTTCATGCTTCATAAATGTGAAGTTATATATGTCCTAAAATTTCCTTGGGAGAAACTCAAATCAGAAATGACATATAGATTTTATTTCCTCTTGGATTTGACTCACTGCCATTTTGCTTTAAATGTCACATCTATGTTCATAGTAGGATTGCACTGTCATCTTTTTCTCCTCTTGTCCTTGAAAGTCTGTATGGGAATATTATACTAAAGGCGACTTCTCAACCTCAGCGCTACTGATGTTTGCGCTGGGTAATTCTTCGTGGGCTGGGTGCTGCCCTGTGCATTGTAGAAGTTTACTAGCATTTCGGGCCCCTTCTTACTAAATGTCAGTAGCATCTCCCCTGATGCTCACCATCAGGAGCCAAATGACCCCTGGAGAGCAAATGTTTCCCGCTGAGAACTGTTACATTTATAGGATGTTCCGAAAGGTATGGGATAGAAGTCATCGTATAAAATGTATGGCTGGTGCTCTTTAAAACTGTCAAGGACAAGAAAGATAGGGAGAGACTGTGAGACCAAAATGGAAAATTAGAGGAAACAAAGTCAGTGTGATATGTGTTTTCTTGGAGTGGCTCTCAGAACAAAAAGGAAACAAGCACATTTTCTTGAAAGTTGTTAAAACTGGAATGGGTTCTAAGGATTAGATGGTAATGTATCAGTGTTGGTTCCATGACCTGAAGGTTATGTGAGGATTAAGAAGAAAATCTTTATTTTTGGAAAGTATCCATTGGAGTATTTTGGCAGTGGAGGGCTAGCACATCATATCTCTAGCTTGCTGTCATTTGGTTCACGGAAAGATTGATAATAATAATAACAGAAAATAAGGAAAGGGAGAGAAAGAACAAATGAAATGAAATGAAATATTTACAGTAGAAGAATCTAGGCAAGGTTGATAAAGGGCTCTTTGTACCCTTTTTCAACTTTTCTGTAAGTTTAATTATTTCTAATAATGCACTTAATGTATGTTTTTCATTTTGAAAGAGGGCATATAAAGCTCAGTAGATTTTAAAGATAAAGTGTTGGAGGTCTATGAGGAAATACTCTAGCAAATAGTAGCAATAAATACATTTTTAAATTCTTTAATTGGAGAAGTTTTAAGACTTTGGCAGCATTGTTAACAGTCAGATAAACACTCAATCTTCCTCCTTTTGTGTTGTGATTAGCTACTCCTAAAACTTTCTAAAACTTGTGATTAGCTACTCCTAAAAACGTACTTGTTCATATTTAGTAGAAAAGGGCATCGTAGATGAGGATGGGAGGCAATATCAGAGAATCTGAGAAAGCAGCCAGATTAAAGTTATTGTAAAATAAATATTTCCTTCCCAGCATTTACACAAAGTATGTTCTTGCACATGAAGCACAGTAAATATTAGAACACAAGAACAATTTAAAAGAGGGACACACCTTAACATGACTATTTGATACTTGCATATTACAAAAAAGAAAAAGGCTTAAAATGAATGGAAATTTACTTCATTCCAATTCAAATGAAAATACTCCAGTCTTAAGAAATGTGCTCATACAGTATATTATTCTGTGTCCTAAATTTAACCAATTGAAATTGCCTTTTCATGATATTCAAATCTTTTCATACTTTTAAAGTTATTATTTGCCTTTAGTGGAAAATGTATATTGTTATCAGAGAAAAACATACCTCACTTAGTAATTTCTTTTTGGAAGGAGCTTTTTAAAAAAGTCTACTCTTAAATTAGGTCAGAACTGTGACAATATTCTTTACATGTGAAATACAGCTATATATTGTATGTACTATGGAAAGAAGAACCTGGATTATGGTAAATCATTCTTATAATAAATGCCAGTGGATGAAAATTATTAGATGGTTCTAATACAAGAGTTTAGTGTTCCTAGAGTCAAATTATTCAACTCTCTGGTAAGAATATCACTAGTAAAAAAATATCTACCAGATTGAAGTTAGTAAACATAATGAGTAAATGGTTCTGTCCTATGTTGAGCTAAATTTTATCCTATGGCTTTGCCACCTTTCACTGATTTTGGAGAGTTATTTACCTCTCCTCATTCTGGTTGTTGATAGAATAAAAATTTGACTTATTTCTTAAGGTGATTGTAAGGAATAAATAAGATTATATGTGTAAAATATTCCTACCATTAGAGAATTCATAAATTACATACAAAATTCACACATAGTTTCTCTTCATTGGTGAAAGTCTTTGAGTAAACTAAATTTCTCCTGTAATTATATTTAATATTAGAAAAGTAGAACCTTTGTCTTCCCAAAGGAAAAGTAATATGTTGAGTTAATTCACTCTGAGATAGTGAACAAATTAATTATTTTTTATTGTTTTAAAAAGTAAGTTCTGAGGGAGAACAGACGATTCAGGTCCCCCTAGTAGTTGAAAGAACTCTGGTCACTTGTTATTGCAGATGGAAATTTTTCCAGTGTAGCTCACTGTCAATCAAAACACATTTTCTCAAATGTAAGGACAATCAAAGCTCCTCAAACTCTATTTTTCTAGTCTTCATTATGCCAGTGTGTACCCATTTTAAGATTTCAGCTAGGCTGAAGTTCTTTCCATATGTTTGCCGTATTTGGTATGCATACTACATTCTTTCCTTTACTCACAATACCTTTCCTATGTGAATTTTTCTCTTCCTCCCATTACCTTCTTTTTAATTCCTACAATTGTTCAAGGTGTGACATGTGCCCACTCCTTTAGGCAGCATTTCATCAACTATCCAATTGAAATTAATGTATCTTTCCAACATTCTCCCATAGTATGTTTAGCCACACAGTATTCTGCCCGGGACTGCTGAGTGAGATCCTCAGGAAGCATGTTGAAACTTGAAAGTCACCTGAGCTCTCATTGTGTGGAAACATGAAGAGATAGGAGGCGTCTTTACAGTGGCTGTGCATCTCAGTTCATAGTAGGAGTGCATTCATTGTTCTCTTATTGGATCCTGGGCATGAACTTAATCATTTTCCCCAACAAGTGAAATAAAAGGTCCACATAAGGGTATAATGAAACAAGTAAGTGAGGATTCAATTGTGCAGTTTCCCACTTGATCCTCCTCTATATAATGCTGATAAAATTGGCTAAAAATTGCATGGTACATTACATCTGCTTCACTGTTACTTATACTCATACGCCATTTGTCCTGCTCTTTAGAAAGTGGTTAAACATAATAGAGTCAAAATCACCCAACAGATAAATAACTGACCTTATTACATGTCAGACACTGTGCTCTTTAATATACATATATGTCACGGATATGTCAATAATTCTCATTACAGCCATAGTAGGAGGAGGTATTGTTAAAAAGCCCATTTTACTGGTGAGTAAACTGAATCTGAGAGAAGTTATTTTTTGACCAAGATGATTATTTAGGAATGATCAGAAATTGTGTATCTGCCTGTTTCCAAATCCTGAGTGTTTTTACCAGGTGCTTATATTATATTACTTATACAAGTGAAATGAATTATGTCGAAAACATGAAAATAAAAATGTGACAGAACTTATTCCACCATTTAACATGAGCATTTCTGTTAAAAGTGTTCAGTTAATAGCTGCTAAGTTTGCTAATGTTTCATGAGCAAGATATGCCATTTCTATGGTTAATAGTTCTTAGGCATACTTGATTCATGTCATGAGGTCCAACTGTTAATGCTCCAAGTTATGTAAAAATGGGTAAACTCAAATTTTAATTTATTGGATCTCTTCATAAATGAAAGCAAGAAGATTTGACATATATATATATATATGTTAGTCAATAAGACATTTCCTTTTTGTCTCAGGTAAATTAAGTTGTATTCATTGATAGTATGTGGCTCTAAGTAAAAAGCACAGAATATCAAATTCTAAGTGATATAGCAAATATTTTGGAAAAAATAGTTGAAGAAAAATATTTTTGACTTCACATCATTACAAAGTCAATTCAAAATATCATTATTAGAAGAGCTGAAATACAGAGATGCCCAGAACTTTGGGCTTATATCATAATAACATGTCTTTTTAAAGATTTTTATAGGCTTTCATGTTATAAGCTTCTTTTACCTAAATTATCACTTTATGTATATTTACAGTAGTTCTCAAAATAAGTCAACTAGAACACACAAAGCTGATTAGTGCCATTAGAGTATTTTATAAAACTGTCATTACACCATTTAAAACTAGGTATTTGATATCTCATAGAGAACCAGAAAACCATTACACGCTAATAGTGAATAATAGTGAATAAATTGTAGCATTTACTAATTATCTTATTGTATATTGAAAATTCTAATAAACAACTGAATTAATCGGAT
Source organism: Heterocephalus glaber (assembly GCF_053883595.1). Taxonomy (NCBI): domain Eukaryota; kingdom Metazoa; phylum Chordata; class Mammalia; order Rodentia; family Bathyergidae; genus Heterocephalus; species Heterocephalus glaber. The sequence continues at coordinate 51,773,661 of NW_028258142.1, read as the reverse complement.
ATGGATTTTTACATTGTAAAGGAAAATATTACCTTTTTTGGGGGAAAAAATTCTGTTCTTCCCCATGAAATTATATTTTCTTATTAATAACTCTTTAGATAAGCTACTTTAAAGCTATTTACATATTGAACTAGTTGCAGGGAATTATACCATCCACATAAATAATAGAATTTGCAAAATTTTGCTATATCTATATTAAAAGGGGTTGATGCTTCCATATAATGACTAACAGTTTTAAAAGCAGCATCCACTATGTAACAAGAATGTCATGTCACCGTATTGTAGTAGAAGTGACAAAGAGAAACCTAGTTTTGCTCTGAAATATTTACATGTTTCTTACTGTTTTTTTGCAAGTTCATCAGAAACATAATTTGGCTACAGTACAGACTGATAATGATTAAAAATAAAGTGACCTATTTCTATTGCTAAAATTTGTGAAAATTGGAAGGATAGTCTAAAAGGATAATTCTTTTTTAAACTAACTTATTATCTCCCTTTCTCACTCGTTAATGCACATCTACTATGCACAGCATTTATATATGAACTTAGTTCTCTTGGGCAACAATGTATCAAAAGTAGGAGAAATGAGTAGTCGAACATTAAGCTTTCTTGCTATCCCACTATTCCCTTTCTTCTCTGATATTTCTAATCCTAGCATGGGAAAATTAGGATGAAGGGTGTGATGTCCTCTTGATAAAAGGCTGCTGGCACAGGTAATGGGGGCCCAGGGTAGAAATATAGACATAAGTTATGATTATGGATAATAGAGCTATTTAAATGATCATATAAAACTATATTTTGCTAGCGAAAATGCACTATCACATAAATGGGAATATTCATTTATTTGAGCAGCATGGCAATATTTTTCTGAAATAGGAGTGTTGATGTGTTGTTTATATGTACATTTTACCCATTATTGTCCTAAGTAAAAAAGGCTACCGAGTGTTCAGTAAAGATTGGATACATTAGTATTTTTAAAATGACCTTCCTCTTCCCCTAAATTTCACAAAAATCTTATCAGCAGAATAAATTGTAAAAATTTAGGTAAAACAATTTCTGCTCTGAAAGGTTTGCAGTATCTCCATTAGACTCTTCCAAATTACACTTAGCCCCACAATTACACAAGTCACTGTAGTAACAGAGTGATAGTAGTAACCTTGCACAACAAAGAGGATCTGCCCTCCTATGTTTTATAAGAACTATATTAGTAAGCATAATTCCTGAACTTTTTGAAAATGTCTTTATCATTTCAAGGTACAGTTGTTGTACATGCATAAAACACAAACTCTACCAGCTCCATTTGTATCTACACATGTAGTCATTTAGGAATATTGGATAAAAATGTATTTGGGTCCACTGATGAGGGAGGTTGAGAGTACATGGAGCCATTCTTGTGAAAGTGCTACTTGCACCAGGGCTAAAACAAGGATCTGACTCCAAACCTCTCCTTGCATATGGTGGCACAATTTAACTGGGTAAAAGACATAGGAATCTAGAGCCTAGACTTCATACCACGTTGAAGCAATTTTACCTGTATACTTCAACTATTAAAAGTACTGCTTTGCAGGGTTCTGTGATTACAATGGTTTATGTGGTTGTTTCCCAACAACTTTCCCCAATGGTTTGCTATCTCTTCATTGCCATTGTTTGGATCCCTGAAGCAGTTATTTCATTAGAAGTAGCAAAATGGTACTTTTTTGTCTTTGTTTATTACCTTAAATATTCTGCATAGGAGAAATTTATTTTGTCTACTGGAATTGTTATTTTAATCTAAAATATTGTGAATCTTGAGAAGAGAACATAGATGATTACATTTATTCATTTTGCTACAAATATTCAGATTAATGAGGTGGTGCTATTAATAATCTCCAATTTAGTTGTTCCATTTTTCTCTCTTTCCCTTAGCCCCTTGCTCCATTGGATTTCTTTCATTTCTGATTAATTTATAGCTTTTCAAATACATTTAATGTGCCTTTATAAAATTAAATCATCATTTTCTTTGGTGTTCACAGTTTCTCTATTTAGGATAACAAGCTTTTTTTATTGCTCTCCTTCCTTTTGATCAAACTGATCTTTGATATTTAGTATTTGAGCATCATAAAATGCAAGAAAAACACAATCTTAAGCAATAAATGAAGTGTCAGAATCAGATCAAACATGGTATATATGTTGGAATTATCAAAGTGGGAATTTAAAACAAGCTATTCTTAATATGCTAAGATCACTAATGGAAAAGTGGAATACATGATGGGTAATATAAAGAGACAGGTGGAATCCCTAATAGATAATCAAAAGGAAAAGCTAAATTTAAGAACATTAACAGATATGAAAAATGCCTTTGATGAATTTCTCAGTAGACTGGACACAGCCAAGGAAAGAAATTTGAAACTTTGCCAATAAAAACTTGTAAAACTGTAAGGCAAAGAGAGGAAAGAATGGAAAGAAAAACTCTAAAACTATCCAAGAAGCATGGAATAGCTACCAAAGATACAACATATGGTGAATAAGAATATCATTAAGAATATTAATAGGAAGAAATAAATAGAAAAATATTTAAAATAATAGTGGCTGAGGATTTTCCAAAATTAATGACAGAAACCAAAGCAAATATAAAAGCAATTCTTGAATCCAAATGTCAAACAACTTACTCATAGAGAAATAAGGACAAAAATTATATCAAACTTCTTGATAGAAACCATGAAAGCAAGATATATATATATATATATATTTTTTTTTTTTGTACCGGGGATTGAACTCAGGATGTTGTGCTTGTGAGGCAGCCAGTGGCACAACTGAGCTAAATCCCTGGCCCTGGAATAAAAAATTTAAATTGATGAAAGAAGAAATTCTCAATCCAGAATTTTGTATTCATTAAAATTATTCTTCAAAGTGAAATGGAGTTTCTCATTAAAAAAACTAATGAAATTTGTTGTAATACTCCTACCTTGAAATAAATGTTAAAATAAGTCCCGAGTTTAAGAAAATGATATAAATTGAAAACTAGGACCTGTACAAGAAAAGAAGAGTCAGAGAATGGACAAATAAAGTTAGACTAAAATTCTTATATTTCGTATGTGATCTAACAAATTTCTGCTTAAAATAATCATAGTAAAAATGCATAATTATAGCACATGGACAAATGAAATGAATTACAACATATTATAAAGGATGGAATAGAAGAGTTAGAATACCCTATCATAAGGTATGTGAACCTTGCTGGGAAGTGGCATGTAGAAGCAAATTTGGATTAGTTATTAATTCATATTGCAAAACCTAGGGTAAGCACTAAAAACAACTCAAAAATATAATTATCCTAAGAAGAAAGAAAATGGATTCATAAACATGCTCAGTTAAAATCAGAGAAGGCAGAAAATGGAAACAAAGGCACCATGCTAGTCCTTAATGGAAAGAAAGCTGGAGTAGCTGTATTGATTTATGAAAAAGTCAATCTGAGAAAATGGAAAATCATCATGGATAAAGAAAAGAATTGCTGAATGACAAAGGGCTCAATTCTCCAAGAAGACTCAACAATCCCTAACATGTGTGCGTGCCCTAACATGTATGCGTGCCCCAACAACAACATATCAAAATAACTGAGGCCAAAATGAATAGAACTACAAAGAAAAATGGATGAATCTTCTATTACAGTTGAAAATTTCAGTAATCTTCTCTCTGTGACTGATGGCCCCTTTAGACCCAGTGATACTTTACAGCATCTTCAGTGTCTTTTGGGCCCTGAGATCTCAGAGATAGAATTAGCTCTGTGACAATGACAGGGCAGTTCTTGGGAGATAGTGTTACTTATTCTTGTTTGGCCCAAACTCCTGCTTTGGTAGGAAAAAAAAAAAAAAGGTAAGAGAATCTAATCATAGGAACAGGATTTACAATGTTCTAAATTTAGTTATCTTCTTTGTTGGAGCCTGAGAAAATGGCTTTCATAACATAAATACTCAGATTATTGCAAATTACTTTTCCTTGGTTTATCCTTACCATTCACACTAGACTAAGTGGGAGTAAAATGAATTCAAATATCCTCTTTATTGTCCTTTAGCTCCAGTTAATTCTTTGGTTTTTTTTAAACAAAATTGTATTTGATTTTTTTTTTTTTTGGTACCATAAAATGAACTCAGGATGTTGTGCTTGGCAGGCAGGCGCTGTACCACTGAGCTAAATCCCAGGCCCACAAAGTTGTATTTGAAACAAATAGGCCACACATATATTAAAAATAGCTTCTAAGAAAACTTGAGCAATGTATGCATATATAATCCTAGCTTTGCAATCAATATGTAAGTCTAAGCCAAATTAAGTCTACTACTGGACCCTGTATTTCATTCCATCTGTGAATTATTAAGTTTGCTCTAAATGTTTACCACGTAAGAGTTGGTAAACCAGTAAGACCTAAACTCCCATCAAATCTAACCTCGTTACTTACCTAATCTTTACAACTATTAGCCTGTTGTTTAATGAAATTAATCAGTAAATTTAATTGAAGTTAAATAAGATATTTTATTTAGTTAACTTGGATGTCTTAAAGGTCTATCATAAAAACAAGCTGTTATGGCTTGTATCTAGATGTCCCCCTAAAGCCTCATGTGATCATAAGTGGGGTTTTTCAGAGGTGGCTAAATCTTGGGTGTGTAAAGCTGAGATTAAAAATGTGTGATTACTAAATAAGTCCACTGATCATTCTGGCATAGTTGTGGGTGTGGATAATGGGAAGGCCCACCCTGGGTGTGGGCGGTACTATCCAAAGGGAGGGTATCCTGGAAGGAATAATAGGGAGAGGCAGGCTGCTGCTCTTGTTGTTGCTGCTGTTGCCACTGAGCCTTGCTGTCTTTTGACAACTGCCTGCCATGGACTGTTTCTCCTCTGTGATGCCTCTCTGTCATGTCACCCTGCCTTGAAGCCAGGCAAGTATGAACTGAAACCTCTACAAACTATGAGCTACAACAAACCTTTTGATGTCAAGTATTTTGTCTCAGCAAAGTGAGAACTGACTAAGACATAAGCCTCATAAAACTTGAAACTGTCAAAACTCAGAAGCAAAAAGTAGGTGTACATCATCCACATTTAAGTCAATCTGATTTTTAATGGTATGGTACGAACTGTTCAACTTTAAATTTCAAAAAATAGAAAACATAAAAGTGGTACAACCACAGATCATTTAGGTATATATGAACAAGTATATAAATACACACACACACACACACACACACACACACACGGAGAATACATAATGACTCCAGTCACGGATGCTGTCTTTTCAGATTTAGATAAATGGAATAGTTGAAGCTTTGGAATAATGAAATGACATAAAAAATAAGATGTTTTTAGGCTAGCTTGAAAATATACTGATAGAACCAGTTATCAGTGAGCTGATACTGTGAGATCCTAAAGAATGGCAATCGTGTGCCTGCCCTATTTTTCTCACCCATCTATCTCTCTCAGAGTTGCATAGTGTTTTTCTCTGTGGTGTTCTATATAGCACTGCACTCAGACACTGGCTAGTCTCACTATCTGACCATCATAAATATTTGCTCCTGGAGAAACAGTGGGTTATTTGTGAAAGTCTGGGAGTAGGTTACATGCAGAATGACTGAAAAATCTCAGCTCTTTTCAGAATCTCTTGTAATTGTTAAGGTCACAGCAATCATGAGGACCTTGGACTGCTTGTTAAGGTAGGTAAAATAACTAGTTGGTCTCCACAATACCTGTGCATTAAGGAAAGGTCACTAGGTCACGATTTGAGTCAGTCTTTTCTTTAACTTCTTCACCTACAGATACTTTGTGTTTTACACAGAAATTTATAAAGCAAAAAATACAGTGAACCAGGCAAAACAATACTTGGACATGTTGAAGTTTGGAATTCACATTTAAAGTGAATTCCCCTTGGAGATGGATTTTTTTGTTTTTGTTTTTTGGCAGTACTAGGTTTGGAACCCAGAGGCTTTCACATGCATGGCAAGTGCTCTGCCACTGAGCTACATCCCTAGTCTCTGGAGATGGATTTGCATTTTGCTGAGAGCATATGGCTCCTATGCCAGAGAGTGACAGCCAACTGCCCAGACTGGAAGCTGAGTCCTGGACCCCATGGAGAGCAGTGTGGGCTGCAGGACTCGGAGGAGGCCCGAGCAAATACATGAGATTGATCGCAAGGTAAACACTCAGCATCGATTAGCTGGCGAGTGGTGTCCTAGGTCAGATATGTGCTGTCCTTTATACACAAATGAGTAAACTTGACCTCCAATGGGATGTACAGGCTTCTCTGGCCCCGAGGAAACAGAGAGCATGAATTGATAGTCCAGAAATTTTTGTCCAATGAATTGAATAAAAAACTATCAGATGGTGGATGAGAAAAGAAGATAAAATGCTTAGGAAAAAATAGAGGTCTGGTGTATGAAATCCTATGAATGGTAAAACAAATAACACTTTATGTATTTTTCTCAATAATATCATTTAATACATTCTTTTAAATGCTTCACTGAAAAAATCAAAATATGATCTTAGTTTTTGATGATCCAGGGCTTTAGGCTGAAATTTAAAACATAATTTCTTAATTCTATTTCAGGTTCTAACATTTTATTTAGTACTTTGATTGCTAAATGTTTGCTATTTACATAATGTTATCTTGGTTAACTGCCAAATTGTGATTGATACAATTATGGATAATTTTTCATGACAGATGATAGGATTAAGCAGATGTGGGATCTATGAAGCAACAAAGAGTAAGTTCAAAGTATCAAAATGGAATCATTTTGTGCATTATTTTTTGCAGGGCAGCCACTCCTATGCTTAATATATTAGATATTGAAGTCAAAAAGACCTTTAACTAAATACAAACAACTTACTGAGTGACTTTGAGCAAATTACTCCCATTCTGTCTTATTGTTTTCATTAATACAAGGATTTTATACTTTCTACCTCATAAAATAGTGTGAGTTAAAATGAGATAATTGACATAATGCTAGGAAAATGAAATGAATACTCAATGTGACTTTGGTCATGAAAACTGATCAGCAATTTGAAGCAGTTTTGTTGTAAAAAATAAGCAATAAATATATATAATCATAAATTGAGGCTATAATAAATTCTCTGCACTTCTTCGAAAAATATTTAAATATGCCTTATGTACAAAAGAATATGTGAACTCCAAAGAGTTTACAAAATTTAGAGAATAATAAAATGAACAGTCACATGCCTATGAACCATCTCAAGAAATAAACCATCATTAATGGCAGAGAAATTTGCATGTCATTAGTTAACTAAATAATGTCTTTTTCTTCAAGAAATGCTGCAACCCCAAAGCTGTGCTCTTTATCCCTATACCTTCCTAACAACCTTACTACCTACATACACCTGCCTGAAAACAAAACTTTAATTTTGCCTGTGTTTGAACTTAACTGAATTAAATCACATTTGTCTTGGACTGTTTGGATTTACTCAGATTTTTGAATCTACAATTTACAGCTTCCAGTAAGTTGAGAAATTTTCAGTCATTATTTATTCAAATACCTTTTGAGCCTCACACTGTCTTTTCATTTTCATTTTCCACCTTTTGAAAGTTAAATACTTTGTCAATCTCATACATTTTTAAAGTCTAATTTCTGTTATTCACCTCCAATCATTTGTTTATCTTCAAGTTCACTGAGTCTTTTCTCTATCAGTTTCATTTTTATATTAAATTTTGTCCTTTCTTTTAAAATTCAGTTATATTTTACAGTTTATAAATTTTCTTCAGTCTTTTAAAATTTGTCTATGTCTTTGGTGGACTTCTGATTTTTTCATTTAATTCCAAATACTTGTAATTACTTCTATGATGCCTACTGCAAAATCTTTGTCAGATTATCTCAACATTTGATTCATCTCATTATTGGTGTCTGTTGATTTTCTTTTGTAATTTATTGTTCTGGTTCTTGGTGTGGTAAGTGGCCTTCTATTGTAACTTTCATAATTTGAGTATTTTTTGAAAGTTGTAGTCTACTTATTTCCAATATATTTTATTTGTGGGAAATAATATCTGAGTGGAATTGGTGTACTTCATCTTGGCAAACACCAGGAATAAAAAAAATGTTTGAAAAGCAAAACTGCTTTTGCATTCTTGCAATAAACAATTTAATTACATTATATTAATATGTTTTACATTCCTGGGTTTTATTTACTAAGTTTTTACTCTAAATTCATATATATATATATATATATATATATATGAATCATATAATCACATATATATGAATATGTATTCAAGATTGTCTTGCTATTTTATTTCTGTTACTATTATTGTTAATTTTGATAAGGTTATCCTAGGCTTCTGAAATCACTAAGAAAATTTATATTGATTTAATGGAATGATATGAATGAAACAGAAAGAATTTTCATTTGTATTTGGTAGGTTGAACCTAAAAAAAGACAACGGGTATATTTGTAAACATAAAATTCTTCAACAAAATTCCAGCAAACCAAATTCAACAACATATGTAAAGTATTACATAGCATGATTAAATGTGATTCATTATAGAAAAACAAGCCTTTTGTAATACTCGAGTCAATTAACACAATATTTCACATTAGTAGAATAAAAAATAAAATAGTAATTATAAACAAGTTTGGATAACATACAGAATTCTTTCATGATGAAGATGCTGAAGGAGTATAACTAAAAATATATCCCAAATCTTGGAAAGGACATTTAAGAAAACTTGACAGCTAATATTATATTCCCTGGTGAAAGAACAAAATTTCCTCCAAATGTTAGAAGGCAAGAATGCCATTTTCATTACTTCTGTTCAACTTTTTGTAAATTCTCACCTGGAAAATTGAGGAAGAAAATGAAATAAAATGTATTTGAATGAGAAAGGGAAATAATATCAGGAAGAATAAAATACTTAAGAATAAACTAACTAAAGAAGTACAAGACTTTTACACTGATTATTACAAATAGTATTGAAATAAAGAAGATCTTATTAAGGTGTAAAACACTTCACATTCATTCATCATATCACTGAACATTGTTGATATGGTGACCTTCCTGGAATCGATTGAATAACATTTAGTTTGATCAAAATCTCATTTACTTTTTTTGGAGAAATTGGAAAGCTGATTCTAAATTTTATACAGAAATGTGAGGAATGCATTTGGAAAAGTCATTATTTCCTATTATGAAAATTACTTCAGAGCTACAGTAATCAAGTTATGTGATGCTGACACAAGTACAGACATTTGGATCAATGTAATGGAACAAAAGTGTAGAACTTTGATCTGACATTTATGGTCAGTTGATTTTTAACAAAGGTGATGGTACTTACTGACTAAATAATATGCTTCACAACAACTAATGTGGGGAATAATGGATATGCATATGTACATGATACTAACTTTATTGAGGGCACAAAAATTCTTTAATCATGGATCATTGGCCTAAAGTCTATTCCCACACAAAGAAGAAAATAGAAATAACTAGTAAATGAGTTGAAAGGTTCTCAATATCATTAGTTCCCTTTGACTATATTAGAAACTTAAATTTTACACTTCTTGTGGGTATATTTTATGATGTGTGAATTGTACCTTGATAAAAATGTTAGAAAAATAGGATTGGAACAATTAAAAATAAGTTTTGAATTTAATCTTAAATAGGTTTACAATACAAAATAATGTTTTAAAATATATTTTCCTAAGGAATTACGCACCTTATATAATGCTTTTGTAAGAGTAAAGTTTTCATAACACTGTTTTATTTTATTTCCATGTCCTTCTGTTTTTTTTATTTTTTGCCTATGTGCTTATTGTTGAAAATCTTATCAATTTTTTTTGATTTCATTCTTTTTTTCCAAATGTGACTTCCAGTTTTTCTGAATCATCTACTTTATATCTCTTGTTAACCTTATCTTTATTTTAAAAACATTTTCCTGTATTTAGTTTTATCCTATTTTATTATTTCTTTATTTTGGTTTTTTGGAGACAGGGTCTCACTATGTACCTCAGGGTGACCTCAAACTCACAGGAACATTCCTGCCTCAGCCTCCTGAGTGCTGGAATTACAGACATGCACCACCAAGCTGGGGCCATTTTATTATACTTTAACTGGAATGTTTATCACATTAATATCTAGCCTTTTCTGTTTTCTAGTATAAGCTCTATGGCTATATTTTTTTCTGTAAGACTAAAAAAATGCTACTTTTTATATCATTGATTATGTATTATGTTAAGCATAATTTTGTTTTATTTTGTGGGGGACATTTTAAAGTTAATTTTTGATACACTTTTGATATACATAATGCTCACATTCATCATAGGGAATTTGTACCTGTGCATAATATATCTTGATTCTTTTTTTTTCCCATTAAGTTAATTGGTACATTTTAGGTATAAAATAGTTACATTCATCACTGGGATCTTGTACCATTACATGAGTATCTTGGTTCTTATTTTTTTCCCCTTCCCCTGCCCACCCTTCACCCCCTCCACTCTTCCCTATTTGCAAAGACTGTTTCCATTTTTTTCCTTTTCTCATATATTTACTTTTCCCTTTTTTCCTTTCCCCTCCCCCTCCCACTTCCCCTGCTCCTTTAGACCTTTTCTTCCTGTTAAACAATATCAATTATACATTTTTTAAATTACAATATCAAGATCTAGGAGACATTACCACAGATTTTACAGAATTTAAAAGGATATAGAAAGCATATTAAAAAAATCCTTTTTGAAATAAATGTGACAACTTCTAAGAAGTACCTTGGAAGACAAATTAATGAAACTAACTCTGGAGGAAATATAAAATTTGAATAGCACCTATTAAAGAAAGTATATTCCTAGCTTGAAAACCTACCTATATTACCACAGCAGGCTCATAGCCATTTTAACTGACAAATTATATCAAACAATTAAAGCAGAAAAAAGAAGGAACACTTCTCCCCTCATTTTAGGAAATCAACATTGTACTAATCCTAAAACTGGATAAAGATAATAGAAGAAAAAAGTATGAACAGAGATATAAATTTGTTTAACAAAACAATCTATTAGAAGTCAGATCTGGCAGTATGTAGAAAGTGGTTTTGTTATAGGGATGGGAGTGTTGGTTCAGCATTGGAACATCCACCCCCAAAAGTCATCATTTTAACAGAGAAAAGGAAAAAGCCATATGATCCTGTCACTAGTTGGAGAAAAAGTATTGGACTAAATTCTACAGCTCTTAAGGTAAAAGCTATCAGGAGGCTACAAGTAGAACAGAACCTTCTGAACAGATTAAAGACATGTCCTCCATACTTCCAACGAGAAAGCCTTATATGAATGGAGAAGATACAATGCTTTCTCCTTAAGGTGGGGAACAAGGGCAGATATGCTTACTCTTTATCTGTCCATTAAACTTTGAAACCTAGTCCCCACCAAAATAGTCTGGCAATAAAATGACACAATTAGGATAGGATTGGCAAGGTAGAAGCAAAATCTTTATACGTAGATGAAATGATCATCTACAGAGAAAATACTAAGAAATCTCTAGGAGCCCCTAGAACTTGTATTTCAATTTAGCAGGATTAGAAAACACAAGGCAAAGCCAGGGATTTAGCTCAGTGGTTCCGCCACCTGCCTAGCAAGCACAAAGTCTTGAGTTCGATCCCTGGTACCAAAAAAACAAAACAAAACAAAACAAACAAACAAAAAAGAAAACACAAGATATATATAAAAATTCAGGTCTGTGTATACTTCCTATAAATGAAGAATTGGATATTGAAATTTAAAAGTTATGTAGGAGTACAAAGGACCTAGAAAAGTTAAAAAAAAAACAAACCAGAAAACAAACAAACAAAAAAAACAAACCCCAAAACAGTGTTGGAAGATGTTTAGTACCTAATTTTAAGACTTCTTCTAAAGCTGCAGTAATCAAGGCAGTGTTGGTGTAAGGAAAGATATAGGTCATTGGAATAAAACAGAGAATCTAGAAATAGAACCACGCATATATGGTCCACTGAATTTTGAAAGATTATTTAACATTAGCATTTTATAGAATATAAACTCAATTCAAGAGCTGAGGAAGAGATAGTGTTTTCAGCAAACAGCAGTAGAACACCTGGTATCCATATATAAAATTTAACCTCAACCCTTTATTTCCATACATGAAAATAACTTGAAGGGATCTATGAACCTAAATATGAAAGCCTAAAATTATAAAACTTTAAGAAGAAATTATAAGGGAAAATGTTTATGAATTTAGGGTAGGCAAGAACTACCTAGGATACAAAAAACATGATGTATAAAAGAAAAAAATTGATAAATGAGATTCCATCAAAATTTAGAACTTTAAATGACATCATTAAAATGAAAAGTAGTCCTTAAACAGACCATATTTACAATGCATATAACCTATGAGCAGAATATATAAAGAATTCTTAGAGTTCATTAATAGACAACTCCATTAAAATGCAGACATAAGAAGTTGATAAATAGCCAGTACAGCACAAGGAAAGGTGTGCAACTCTAGAATAAGAAAAATTCTAATCAGCAATAGCAAGATTGAATTATAAACTCACTAGGGAGATGAAGTTAAAAGTTTTAAAAGCCTTGTCATGACTTTTTCTTTTTGTTGGATTCTCGCCTTTTGCATTTAATTTGTCATGCCCAATGGATTCATTCTGCTGGTTTTACTGGGGTTGTGATCCTTATTGTCTTTTCCTAGGGTATTGTCTAAAATGTTTTGGATTGCTGGTTTGATATTCACGAAGTTCCTGAGGTGCTCTTTAGCATGAAAGTATCTTATTTCTCCATCAATTTTGAAAGATAGTTTTGCAGGGTACATCAGTCTGGGTTGGAGGCTGTTTTCCTTTAGGGCTTGAAATACATCACACCAAGCTCTTCTTGTCTTGAGGGTTTGCATTGAGAAGTCTGCTGTGATTCTGATGGGCTTTCCTTTGTATGTGATTTGTTTCTTTTCTCTCATTGCTTGTAGAATTTTGTTCTTCTGTTGGGTTTCTGGAATCCTAATTATTATATGCCTATGTGTAGATTTTTTTTGATCAAGGCTAGCTGGAGTCCTATATGCCTCACTTATCTGTATGTCAAATTCTTTTCCCCTCCTTGGAAAGTTTTCTGCCATCACTTCTGTGAACAGTTTTTTTATGTCATCTGCACTCTCTCCTCTTTCTTCATTGACTCCAATCAGTCTTATGTTATTCTTCTTTGCATTGTCTAGCAGCTGCTGTATTGATTTCTCATGTTCCTTTACAATTTTAAAGCAGTTTTTCTTTTCCTTGTCACTAATTGCCATCTTTTCTTCTGTATCTGAAATTCTATCTTCACATTGGTTCATTCTGCTGCGCAGACTTTCGATGGAGTTTTTAATCTCCTGGAAATCTGTTTGCATCTGTTTTATGGATTCCATTTGTTTCCTATGATGGGATTCCATCATGTTCCTCAGATCCTCTATTTTTTTATCTGTGTCCTCTCTAGATTTATTAATCATGTCTTTCACCATGAGCAAAATCTTTGCAGTTATCTGAGTAATTATTTCTGATTTCATTTTTCCCAGATCCTCTTTTATTGCCAGTTCAGAGAGTCCAGGTAGTTGAGTATCAGATTGTTCCATGTCGTTTCCCTTTGGGGTTACTGTAGGTGATCCAGAAGTCTGTTTTTGAGACTTGTTTATGTGTCTTCTCATTTCTATGGGGTGGGGGTGTTTCTGGTGCCCACATGGCTCACCTTCTCTGCCCTAGGAGCTTGGGATGGCAGCAGGGGAGCTTCCTTTTGGGTGCTGGGACCGGCTTAGCTTCTGTGCCCTCACTATATCTTGATTCTTATTTTTTCCTTATTCTCTTCCACTCCCTTTAACCCTTCTTTCCCTCCTTATTTATAAATTTTTTTCCACTTTTTCCTTCTGTTCTCTTTTTTCTTTTTGCTTCCTCTTAATTTAATTTAATTTAATTTTTTATGATTTTTTTCCTATTCCAGAAATTACTATGTGAGTTTTTATATTTCTACATATATGATTTTTAGATAACAGTTTTATTGTGTAGGTATAATCTTTATTTTTCCTAAATTTTTATATGCCTTTTTGCAATACCATAAAATTAAAAATTTGCTTTAATTTTAATCCATCCTATAAAGGGTATGTAACCCAGTTTGGCTCTGCTACCTTCAATGTGATTAGTAACATATTTGAAATTACTTTGATACACTTGTTTTGGACTTTTTACTTTTCACTAAATGAAAAATTGCTCATTCAATTATATTACTTTTTCATGCTAAATGTTTCATTTATATTATTTTGTTAGGTTCCCTTAAGTGTTAATTGTACTCTGTTGTCTTAAATTATAATATAATCCAGAGCCATCAAACACAGTAATTTTAATCACTTTCTATCAGGAGACATTTTCTTGCTTTACCAAGTCTTAACTCCAAACCAAACAAATTTTATGAATTTTATGTCATTACTGTTGTTTATGCAGTCTCTTTTCTCTAGGCTCACAAACCTGTTTCCCATCTTCCTTCCTTATGAGTTTTTGAGTCTCAGGTTTTCTTTCATGCCATTTATTAACTTTTTGAAGTAAAATTTTGAAATTTCCACACCGTAAATGCAGTTTTGATATGTCCAAAATGTGTTTATTTTACCTTTAATCTTGTAAGATTTTTTTCTGTATACCTAGTTACAGATGAGATTTTTTTTTGTCCCAACATATTTTAATATTATTTTCTGGCCTCATTTCGTTAAAACTCCATTATCTTCCCACATATTAGATATACAGTACCTTACAAGCATCTCTGTCATTAGCTCTTTAGTTTCACCAAGCTCTCTTTCTCTTGTTTTCCCTCCTTTACTTCTTGCAGTTTATTTAAAAGAGAGGCTCCAACACTTTTAGTGGAAGTAGTTTCATATTCACAGATGAAGTTTAGAAAGATTTTTTTGAGGCATAAAGCTACATATTGCTGTGTGATGTCTAAATACTTTAAAAATATATTTTACTTTATCGCTTGGAATTTTCAGTGTTTAACACACCTTTAGAGACAGAATAGATACTCAACCATTAAAAAAACATGTCAAGGATTATATGCGATGCATGACATTTAAAATATTCATGAATACTTGAGAATAAGTAGCTGATCTTCATGAGGAAGGCTATATTGATCAATAAAAGTTATAGTACATGGTTTGAAAATTTTTCTGTAGGCAGTAAATAACCATTAAGAATTTGTGTAACAGCTAAATGATTATTGTATGATGATTAATGGTCATAATTCTAATAGTTGGTCTCTGAATACATTCTAAGGCCAGGAATTATCTCTGTCCACTTCATTTCATTGTTGTTGTTCTCACTGTTTGATATGGTGCCTGGTTTGTAGAAGATATTCAATTATCTGCACAACAAAAAGAGTGAAATTATTTTCTGCTTGCTATCTTCTAACTCAGTATTCAAAATCTGACTGCTGTTCAATGTCACAAAAATATCTAGAATTATGATCCCTCCTTTTGCCTTAAACTATTGGTCCTTACTGATCATTAACTTTCCCTACAGCAGCTGGATTCTGCATATGGTCTTTTGAGATACTGTACCTCCAGGTCTGTGTTCCCTTCTATGTGTATATTTCTGGTATATCTCTGCAGAAAAACCTAAATGAAAGGGCTATGATTTTTTTTTAATTGTGTTCATATTTCCTGCAACAATGCCTAGGACATAGTGGCTATTTAATAAGTGTCTTAGACACTTTCTGGTTACTGGGACAAAATAACATCCACAGCTTAAAGGAGGAGAGGTTTATTTTGGTTTATGGTTTCAATCCGTAGTTGGCCAGCTCCAAGGCAAAAGGGCATAGAGGAAGGGCATGAAGGAATAAAGGAGTTCAACCAGTGGCAGGCAGGAAGCAGAGGGGAAAAGGAGAAGCCAAACACAAGAATACATTTCTTCAAGTCACACACCAGTAACCCACCTTCAACCAGGCCCCAACTCCTAAAAGCACATTCAACAATTGAACCCATCAAGGGATGAATATACTGATGTGTATAGTTTTCTCATGCTCCAATCATCATCAATACATGAGATTTTGGGGAGACATTTTAGATCTAAATCATAACAAGTATTTTTTAAATTGATGGTTATTGATCACATTCTTCTTAAAATTGCTCCAGAATCTCAGAACACTACTTTGTCCATATTCTTTCATATTTATTATCATCTTTATCTTTTCAGTAATAAATCTCCTCAAAATAAACCTGGGATTTGAATATTTCCCGGAATTCTATTATTAGTTCTTTTATTTTTATTCCTCTGTTTTTCACAAAATACATGTAATTCCGGTGCATTGGCTTATTATATTGGCCATTTCCATTTATATCTTCTGTTTCAAATGAAATGAGAAAATTTGATTAAGTTACATAGTTTGGAGCTCCTCAGTGAAACGTTTCTGAGGTGTGTCCCACAGTCTTTCTGAAGGTTCCTGAGAGATGTGCTCTGGTCGTTCAGTCTTAACTTGAAGATTACCATGCGCTTTACTGGCTCTCCATTCCTCCCTGTCCAGTTTCCCTGTGAAAACGGCACTCTTTGGGATGACATCTCAGGCAACCTATTTTTACCTAAATCTATGTTTTAAAGTCTACTTTTTGAGAAATCAATCCTGAGATAAGTACAATAAATATTAATTGAATGAATCAATAACCAAATGAAAAAGTGAAAATGTTTCCTAAGTTGTCTTGTAAAAAACTTGACAATGTGACCTTACACTACTTACTGATGTTCCCGCTTGTGATTCTGCCCCCAAAGTATACTGAGTACATTGTTCTTTGAACATGTAATTCCTCTTTGTGATACAGATTTTGTAGATACACATTCCTTCTCTATAGAATTATTGCCCTTCCTGGAAAATGCATTTGTGTCCTGAAAACCTACATTAAATACTATGTTAATCACCTTTTTGTGCTCTGTTCATATTAGCTATTTAATAAATGCTTTTTGAAAGGTGGAAGAATATTATATTGAAGATTTCTCCAACTTTTCTGAAGGAGCCATGTCAAATGAAGACAACCTGAGCAAATCATACGTTCTAGGGTCAGCTTAGCTAAAACACATACTATTTTCCTAAGAAAAATGAGAATTGAAGGTGCAATATTTTGAGATGACTTTTAAACTGTGAAGCATTAGCTGGATATTTAGAACAGAATTGTAAAAATATAATGCCAAAGAAGAAAAGTGGACCCAATTTCCCAATGCATAGCTTTTATTGTGTAAAACTTAATAAAAGTTTAAAATATTGAACCAATATATGGAAGTCCAGAATGATAGGTGATTGCTACTCCTCTCCATCTGTGTTTTTAATCCTGTTTCATCCTCCTCCTCAAAAGATAAGTATATTCCTACATCTATATTCTTTCATATTGTCCCTCAAGAGAATTATGCTCTGTGTTGCTACGTTTTGTTTTTCCTCTTAGAATAATATCTTAGATATCTTTCTGTATCAGTATAAATCTAGTCACATTGTTGATAAGAAAGATTGGTCCATTCTACCAAGGGGAAATTGGACTACTCTTTCACAATGGAAGTAAAGCAGAGTATATTTAGAGTGCAGGAGATCCCTTAGGGCAGTGGTGGTGAGCCTATGGCACACGTGCCTCCGCAGGCTGTATGTATCATTTAGAACTCTGAAAGTTCTCCATCATTGCCTTAATGTGTCTCCTAGTATTACTGTGCCCTATTATTAATGTCAGTGGAAAACTAGATGACAAATATCCCAGAACCTTCAGGAATGAAAGTATATGTCACCACGCCAGATAAGAACCAAAACCTGCTGAAGTTCTTGCTAAATGCCAAGGAAATACACAACAGGTAAAAGAAGAAGTTAGTTATAAAAACCAATTACAACTGCATGACCAGTTACAGATACAAGGATTGTATCTGTCATGAGTACAGGTCTTCTTAAGAAAATACTTGTGCACATACACACATATCCAAGCAGATATTTTCATTTTTTTCCTTTGTATTCCTATACCACATAACATAATGTTGATTGATAATGTAAGTACTTAAGTATTGTTAAGTCCACATTATAATATTTAAGTTATGGAATGTCAGGGGAAGAGTAGGGATCACCCAATGAAAAACTTTGCCTCGTATTCTTGTGAGGGAATCAGCATTTCCAGTTGTATACATGATAATTGCATCCTAGTAGGTGGAATTATGAACTTGTTACTGTCTATATTTGAAGATTAAGTATGTTTAATTTGTGTTTATTGTCGAGTTGACAAGGGCTGACTTGTGGCAACAATCATGATCATCAGGTTGACTGAATCAAAAGACCCTACCAGATTATACTGATAAATGGTGTGTCTGGGGGATATTTCCGGAGGTGATTATCATGTAGACCAGCAAACTAAGGGAGAAAGATCTACGCTGACTGTGAGGGGCACCACCCAGTTAGCTTGCAGCTCAGAAGGAATGAAGGGGAAAGAAGAAGGAGGTTGACTTGCATTTCACGAGCTCCATTCTGCTAGAGTAGGGGTGTCTTTGCTGTTCCTTCACTTGTGGACATCAGAGTCCAACTTCTTCAGCTTTTGCAGGTGGAACACCACCAGCTTCACTCCACGGAGTTTCTAGGTCTGCAATCTCAGACTTGTGCTGCATTTTTGATTGCTCTTGTTCTGCAGCTTCCAGCTTCTTGCACTGAGCAGCTACAGGATTCTCTGGCTGTCCTAGGTACAGGCAGTCATTGTGGAATCCCACCTGTGATCCTGTATGTCTATCAAACAAGTTCCCTGGCATAATTATATTCTGTTCCTCTAGAGAACCCCAATCCATATACCCACTTATGTACAGCTCCTCATATATTCTTCATGATTTCCCCAAGATTTTGTTCCTGTATTTCGTTTTGTTTCTTAACATTAATATCTTAGATACCTTTTCATATCAGTATAACTCTACCTTATTGTCTTTACGAATACATCTTATTCCATCGCATGTACGTACATACTATAAATTATAAAGTCTCTAACTGACAGATATTTTGTTAAGGTATTTTTAAATGTTACTACAAATTGTATTTAATAACTGTCTTAGGTAGATATGTATTAAACTTTTGTCATTCCTTGAAATGGACTGCATAGGTCAAAGTATACTTGCATTTTTTAGTTTCATTGTTAGAGCTAAAACAAAAAAGTCTTTGATTTTAGACTTAAGCTGAACAGTGGTTTGGAGGCACTTTGTATAGCCCTATTTTACTTACAAGCTCTTTGACCTATATAATATAAATATATAAATATAAAATATAAATATATAAAATATATAATATAAAATATATAAAATATATAATATAAAAATATTTTATTGTAATATTGTCCAAATGGAGAGGCATGCTGCTTGTTTTTCCCAACTTCTCACTATATCATAAAACACTTTGCTATGTTCACTGTGAATCTTCGTTTAGCTGAGTATCCTCTCTGGCGTAATGATAATTTACTGCTTTGATAACCTTTACTTTCATGTCCCTCAGATCTACGAACCAAAAGATCTTAGATGTTTAATGCCCATATACAGACAGTTTATGCCACAAATGAAATCTATGAGCTGGCAAGCTGTTTAAGTAAGTAAATACAATGTAAACAGAAAATCGAAGAATAATGATTCTAAGGTAATTTTGACTCTCCTTTCTATGAATTTGTTATTAATATTGAAACTCTTGAGCTCTTAAACCATCACAAAGGAATTTTCAGAGGTGTTTTATATTATATTGTCATACACATTTTGTTAGAATGTGAGGCATGCTTTCTATTTTATTTAGCCACTGCTCCTTATAAATTTTGAATAATACTTTATTTGTATATGACATTTTTGGCCAAAATTCATGATATTCTAATAATCTAAGTTTTTTTCCCCAATTCCTTGACAAAAGAGAAGGAATAATTTTGAATTTTGACATGAAATCTTAATTAATCATAGTGATAAGTTTGTTAATTATAACAGAAAAAACATCAAACCCTATAAACATATTTTATGTACTTTCCTATTTAACAAAACTATTTTCACTGCAGCTAAAAATTTGTATCTTATTTCAAGGACTTTTCCCTTGAACTTTCTTTTGTAAATGTCCTTCAGGTCTGCTAATGCATAGGTAATTATAACAGATATTAACCTGTTCATTCCCATGTTTTTTCCCCTCAAATATATCAGGATACCTCTCATACTTAATTTACTTCAGAGAGGAAGCAGAAATTTTAGAATTTTAATTTCTGCTCACCATAACAAAACATTTAAAAATCATATATTCTGCCAGCCTTATTTTAGTTTTCCATTCTTGCATAACTATTCTAAATGGTCAGCTGTCTGAAAGTAACCACCGGTCTCTTCTTCCAGCTCTGTGGGCTGACTGAACTCAGCTGGATGACTCTGCTTCAAGGCATCTGGCAGTCTGTGAAGGGTAAAATATGACTCTTCTCACAGTTTGCAGTTGGTGCTGTATGCTTAGCTGGGTTTGTCATTAGAAGCACTTTGATTTTTCTTCCTGTGGCACTCCCCCAGGAGAAGGGGATAGTCTCGCAGTTGCAAGATGAGTTTCAAAAGACAACAATGTAATATAAATTTCAAGCCCTTATAAGGGTTATTCTTGAAAGTCTCAAAATGTTTTATTTGTCAAAGCAAATTTTGAGGCCAGTTCACAGTCAAGGACGAGGGAAAAATATGTACTATTTGACGTCAGGTGTGATATTTCAGGAGTAGCATTTTTAACATTGTGAGAGAAAATAATTGTTGGGAGTTATTAAAACTGGGCTCCACAACCTTCATTTATTGAGCTCTTGTAAGAAAGAAGGAATGAGTGGGAAAAGGAATAACAAAGTAAGAAATGGTAAAGTTCCCAATGAATTTAAAATCAAATGATATTTTTGATGAAACAAAATTATCTGGATAGAATGTGAAAACAAATACACATCTACTTAGAAGAAAACACTTCCTTGTTGATTTTTTTTTTATTCACAGATGTTCCTTTTGAAAGACTGAGGAATTAGTATTTTAATCTCCTCACTATTTAATAACTTTTCTGAGAATCATATTTTTGAGTTTTAATTTATTAATAATATAGTTTCACACTTTTTAGTTTAATGCACCTGCATAAGTATTTCTGCTTTGTTTGGTTATATAAAATTAAAGTAATTTAGAAATTAGATACCAGATTTCTAAATTATTTACTTAAGTTCATTAAGGAAACGAGATCCTGGAAAGCAAAAATTAATATTGAGTTAAGTACTTTTAAAAGGTCAACTGAAAAATAAATTATTTATTAGTGAGTACTTTCAAGGTCAAAAAGATGATACATTGTACTAGAAGGTATTTAACATTTTTTCACCATCATTTCAATTGAGAAGAAATTTTTCTAAGGTTTTAAATCCATTTACAGGGAAGAGATGTCTACATTCCAAATTGAGAATGCATAGACTTCACATGGGAATTACTTTGTTTTCTAGTTACATCTAAGTTGATTTGAAACCTGAAGAACATTCACGTGGAGATAGACGGATTGAATTAGAATGACACAGATTTAGAACAAACATTTGGCTAAGTAGTGTTCTAAAAAAGCAGACAAGACCACCTTAAGAAGTAAGAAAAATACCAAACTAAACCTAATGCGAGCAGATACATGTAAATAATAGAGATCAGAGTAGAAATCAAAGAAAGAGAAATTAAGAAAATAAAAAGCTAGCTCTTTCAGAATATTAATATGATCAACAAATTCCTAGCCAAACTTATTTGGAAAAGTAAGACAAAAATTATGTGTCAAAAATAAGAGATGACATCACTACAGACAATATGAATATTAAAATTATAATACAAGCTGCTGGGTTTTTGTTTGACATGTAAAGAGGTTGGAAATTTGTCATTCCAGTCTAACAAAAAAGAAAAAGCTGAACAAAGTGAAAAATCAGGAAGTTACCTTAGATCTGTCAGAGAAATGAATTCAAGTGGCAACTAATGTCTTCCAAACCAGAAAAACAGATGGGTGGTGACTGAGAATTACAACTCCCAGGAGCAGGAACTTATCAGCAGATATCTCAGAAAGAGCCCAGGCTGAGCACAAAAACCTAAGCTGACAGATTGCTGGAGGTTCAGGATAGATAAATATGTGATTTAAAAATTCTAGGAGACTCAATTATAAGAAGCCCCCAGTGTTTTGACTTCTGTCTCCAATAACTCTACCAGTTCCTTAAAGTCAATATTAGAAAAAAAATTCTTGCATGATTCTAATGGAGACTGGGAAAAAAAGAAACAATTTAAAAACATATCATATAGGTCTATTCATAACTAGGAGAAATTGTTTTGTATCTTTAGGGGTCTCAAATTGCGGGGGATTTATGAGAACCTAACTTCCCTGGGGAAAAAGAAACATGCATGCATCTCTAGCCCAGCAATACCATCTTACCTAATGTGTGTGTGTGTGTGTGTGTGTGTGTGTGTGTGTGTGCGTGTGTGTAGGAGGTTAATGAGAAGTGTCAATAGAGTTCACAAGCTAGGGATACTGGCTCACCATAAAACTAAGATTTACTCATGGAGCAATAAAATGTTTTCCTTATCCCACAACTGACTATTGTATTATGAGATAAAATAGTTGCTTTTCTTTAACATATCATGGCCACTGTTTATCAATAAGAAAAAATTTTTGAAGTATTCTAAAATGCAAAAAAATATAGTTTTAGGGAACTAAATAAGCCTTAAAATAGGAGTCAGAAATGGCAGAAATATTGGATTTATTAGACGAGGAAAATATTAAAAACCTATGATTAATAACTAAGTAAAGGTTTTAATAGAAAATATAAACTATGAAAGCACAGGTGGATAATGTAAGCAGAGGGATGGAAATTCTAAGAAATGAAAAAATACTAGAGATTAAAATAAAAATATTGTAACAGCATTAAAAGTATTTTGGCAGTTTTTTAAAACCTTCAGTATACACCTGCTGTATAACCCAGTCATGCCACCTGTAGGCATTCACCCAAGAAAAAGAAAAGCATATACCTAAGCAATGACCATACATGAATCTCATATTAGGTTTATCTGTAATAACCCCAAATGGTAAGCAACCCAAATGTCTATCAATAGCCTAAGGGATAAAGAAAACATGTTGTATCCCTAATAGTACGCAACAATAAGAAGAAAGTAATTATTGATACACACTAACATGAATGGATCTCAAAATAATTGTGCTGGGTGAAAGATATGAGATCACAAAAGGAAATATGCAGTTTGATTTCAATTTTATGAAATTCTATGTAATACAAATTAATCTATGATGACAAAAAGTGATTTCCCGGGGATAGGTTGGGTTAGAGTTGGTGCAGGAGAGAAGAATTATAAACCTTTACCAGGAAACTGTTTTTGGAGGTGATGAATACATTTGTAATCTTGATTGTGATGATAATATCAGGGTATGTCAAAACTTATTTATTTGTAGACTTTAAATCTATTCAAGTTTATTATGCAGGCATATTACACCAGAATTGTTAATAAAAATAAACTAGAAATTTTAAAATATCAACATCATTCCAAATAAACACAATATACACAATAAAACTTCTGTCATCAGTATAGTCTAAGTACTTAATTTTTGTTCTGATGGATTTTGAATCAACCATTTCCATTCATGAATGACATCTCTTCTAGATCTAAAAGAATTTGTAATTTTCAATCGGTCTATTGTTTTGGGTCTGGAAGTTATCTAAGGGATGTCATATTATAAGTTTTTACCAAAAATCTATTTTTTGAAGTACCAGTAATTCACAGTACCTTAGATAATTCTTTTTACAAGGTTTGTGGCACAATTTTAATCCATAGCTTTTAGCAGATTCTTCAGGTGGACATCAGAGGGAAGCAGATGTATTTTATGAGACTGAATACCTAGTAATTTCTTATAGTTACCAATAATACTAGAATTCAGGAGAATAAATTTTCTATTGGATTACATTATTCCACTATTTCATTATAGTTTGATCAATATGTATCATGAAGGTAAAGACATATAGTCACCAGGGCAGGGATAATCTTCAAGGCCTCCCCATGGAGTATTCAAACTTGACCTCTGGAAATCTGAACATGTTGTTTTGAAATCTTTCCATGTAGCTCATACAATAATATGAAACTAATTACAAATGTGGAGAAAGAACTCTATTTTTTTTCTAACATCACTTTTAACAACATATCTTCACAATATTTTTTAGTGGCAGCTTTGGAAATCTCAAAATTGTTTTGAGATGTGGAAGAAACTCTAGTGCTTTCTTTTTCCTTGATCTAATCTTAAAAAAGGAAAATCTAGAGTTGTCAACAAGTTGACTTTGTTACTAGATTAGATTAAAATTATGAATTTCAGAGAAATGATACTTAATGATTAATGAAAGGGCAGTAAATTTTAAAATTAAACACAGAAAAAGAAAACACACTTGTAAGGAATTTTAGCTTTTGCATGGCTAAGAAAGTATTTATTTTTAATTAATTAAGTACATGATAAAGTCAATAAAAAGAACAAAGATTATTTTGATGAAATATGGGATCTTTGCTTTCTGAGTTGATTACATAGGAGGCAAAATTAATGTTTTACTATCCCTCACTAAGACTACTAAAGCCAATTTATTCTTTTAACAAAGAAAAACGCAAATTCTAATTTTGTGTGATCATATTATTTGACATTACAGATTTATGAGTTCCCCTTAAAATATTATCTTATAAATGAACAGTTAATTTGGAAACAATTTTTCTGAGTTTTCTCTTATAGCTTCTTCTCTGGCTCAGCAAATATAAATTAAGGGACATAGAATTTTCCTTTGCTTAAATTTTTTATTGTTTTCACTTATTCCTAAGGTTTTGTTTTTTAGCAGTTTTTTTTTTAATATCATGGAACAAACCAGCAACAAACACTATTTCAATTGGTAAATTGAAGAAAATTCATTCTTGCCTATGTAGATGAAAAACATCCAATAGTTTGAGGGCACAATGGAAAAATAAAGAGGAGTGAGAGTGATTTATCTATTTTTCCCCCAGAGCTGGACATCAATTTTCTTCTGCCCTCAGACATTGGAGCTCCTGGCTCTCTGGCCTTTAGATTCCAGAATGTTCACCAGAAGTGCCCCTCCCCTTTCTCAGGCCTTTGGCCTTAGGCCGGCCATTATTCATCAGTTTTCTTGGTTCTCAATATTTGAAATTAATATAGAGTTGTAACACCAGCTTTCCTAGGTTTCCAGTGCATAGAGGGTGGGCCTTGTTAGCTTCCATGATCATGTGGGAAAATTCCAATAATAGATGTCCTCTTGTATAACTTCTTATATTCCACTGGTTCTGTTTCCTTGAAGATTTTTGTCTAGTATGACATCTAATGTAATGGCACATTCCTTATGTTTCTGTGCAGTTTTCTGTATTTGATTTATAAAAGTATCTATTTATTTTTATAAAGTAATTTCAAAAACAGTTCTTTTAATTTAGGAAATGTTATAAATAATCTAATTTACTAATACCGTCCAGATAGACAAAAATACTTACACTCAATAAAATAGAAAGACTTTTCTGAATATCAGGAAAGATCTTATATATTAAGTTCTACAGCTTTAGTCATCAATAAGAGATATAGAAACTCTCAAGGCTCACTCTCAAAGATCATCATTCCCACTGAACATAAATTGTTAATTGATTTGAGATCATAAGATGACACACAAAGTGACTAAATGAATTCTCTGTCATCTCTTTTTCCAAGGAATACAGAACCAACCATCACTATAGAAATCGCCAAGTGATCGTTTGTGAAATTAAATCGGTACTTACTGCTGCCATGAATAGGGAGCAATTTATTGCCTTTGTAAACCAACATATAAATAAGATCTACTAAAAACAAAAACAAAACTAGATAGACAAACTTCAAGGTTTCTTTTGCTGTTGAAGTTTACTCCAGAATATAAGAAAATGCCTACCTGGATTAGGTACATAAATACTTTTAGCAAGATGTTTACTTGGTTTGACCAAGTGTGTCCACATTCAAATCTCTGTGGAAGTTCCAAACACCAGTAAAGTATAATTTCTAAAATGATAAAATTATGAATTTTATAGGAATAAGATATAAGATGAAGATAATTCAAAAATGTGAATGAAGGAAACAGTGTAATGTGAGAACCAATCAAAAAGGTATTCAAGAAACGAAGCATATGTTTGTATATGAGTCTATGCAGAATGTGTGCATGTTAGCATATTTTCATACAAACCTACTTCTACATTTATGTCTCTATCTGTATATATGAAGGTGTTTTGAAATGTCAACTTGACTAAACCTCAGGCCCCAGAGATCCCTTGATAGTATATTTCCTGTTAATGTGGATTATGAGGGTCCTGGGTGTGAGAGAGAGTATCAGGACAGGAGCCAGGGACCATTTCTGGAAGACATGCTTTTCAGTTATGTAATCAAATACAATTCTAGGTCTAGGTCTCCTCTAAAGGAATTTTTCAGATGTAATTAAAGGTCTTTATATCAGATGATATTAAGTTTATTAAAAGAGAAAATAAATTTATGAGGTCTAAACCTCATAGCCAGTTTGGAAGAATTCAGAAGAAGACTTCAGAAGAAGACTTCTCAACCAGCTTGGAAGATTCAGAAGAGGATGTTAACCTCTGAACCCGCAGCTTTCCACAGAGAACACTTGAGCCTGCAATTACTTTCCCTTCCTGCTGGACCTTCCTTTCTGACTGCTGCCTGTGAACAATAAATCAGTTCATGAATCTTTGGTTCTTGCCTTCTCATAAACTTCCACTCCACCTTCAGCCCTTGCCCACTGAGGTCACACTTGCTTGTGATCTTGTCCCCTCTACCTGTCCTACAGATGTTGGACTTGCTTAACTATCCTCTACAATTGCATAACAACATTCCTTCTAAATATTCAGAAATATATTAAATAGATATTAAATATGCATATATATTAAATATGCAATATATAATATATTACAATATGTATAGATTTAGAATCTCATACTTGTTCTCTTCTGGTTGAACCTGACCAGTCTAATACACATGTTAGGATAAGACTGAATCACTATATACAAAACTAGTATAGCCAGTGAGAAAATAAAGTATAATTTTTATTGTTACTATGTTAGCCAGGTTTAGATTATTTTTATCTGTAGGAGATCAACATCTACAAGTTAACAGGAAATACCTCAAAATGTAGGGCCTTTAAATTGTAGTAAACAGAGGGTTTGAGTAAGTATATTTATCTAAATAATCACCAGTGGTCTTTTTGAGTAATACTGAAGATTATGCGACCTACCATTTTGTTTCTTTTCCGAACATTGGATAGTATCATAACAACTTAATCTTAAAGGAAATTAAAAAAAAATTTATGATCTGAAATAATATATTTTCAACTTGATCCTTGACAAAATATTAAGTAAAAACTATATTAAATCTTTAACTTAATAGGAAAAATCCAACAGCTCACTTGAAAAATGGGGGTATATGTGAACATTCATTCTATAGAAAATGAATAATATTCTTTCAGAGAACATGTAGGGAGATATTCCACCTCATTTGATATTAGAAAAATGTAATTCAAGACTGTAAATTGACACTACTTTATATCTGGCCCAGTTGTAAAATTGATTAATTTGATACAATGAAATGTTGGAGAAGATACGTATTAAAAATTCTTATAAATTGCTGTAAGTAATCATTTTTGAAAATATTTTGACATTACTTTGTAAAAATGAACATTCACATGAAAAATGATTATAGAATCAATTTCCTTAGATATGCCCTAGAGAAAATATCGTACATACATACCAGCAGTTATGTATAAGGATGTTTACTAGAAATTTAAACCTAAAGAAATATCTTTAATAGAAAACCAAGAAAAATGTAATCAATACAATTATGAATAAAATCCATTTATACTAAAATATCATTCAATAGTGAAATAAATGAGCTACACTGCTCTGGATTGTCTATAGCTAGCTTGAAAGGTTCGTATTCTGGAAACTTAGTCTTTAGTGTAACTGTGTTGAGTCATGGTGGGGCCTAATGGGATATGTTTAGATTACGGGGTTCCACTCTTATGCGTGGATTAATGTCTTCCCCAGGAGACTGGTCTAGTTCTCTCAGAAATTAAGTTTTGAGGCACTAGATTAGTTATTATGAGAGTAGATTTTTATAGAGCAAGTCAGCCTTCTCTCCATCTTACTCTTGCATGTGTGCTTTCATATGCACTGGCTTCTGTGATGTTTTTCTACAATGTGTTTAAGACAGCACAGTGCCCTCACTGAAAACCACGAAGATACTGGTGACATGCTGGTAGACTTTCAGAACCATGAGCTAATTCTCCAGCCTCAGACATTTTGTAATAGCAAATAAGAACAGACTAATTCATCCCCCTAGTTATATGTAGCAATATGGATGAGCCATGAATAACATTTATTCTAAAATTAAGTCTTAGGAAATTATAGCAGGATCTATACTTACATATTCTGAGGATACCATTTTTATTACATTTCATATGGAAGTAACCACTGGATGACTTGTGGGTAACTGAGTACATTAGCCACTGTATTTACCAATATGAAGGTATTGAGGACATTAATAAACATGTTTTCCAAGGATTTTGGAGACAAACGGCTGATGAGTTTAGATTCATGGAAAAGTTGAAGATGAGAAATTGAAATTGTCTTTGCAAACAATTCTTGTGAGGCAGCTTACTAGCTGAAAAAGTAGATACATATGATAATTAACTGATTGTGTTAACTTTAGTAAGAAACACCCAACTAAACTATTGGATCAGCATAGTTCTGTGTGTGGCTGAAGGCATTTACTGAAAACAGAAGACTAAGCCTGGGTAGCTTGTCGCCTGAATGGTATAAAAGGGAAACAAAGAAGGAAGGCTCACTTCTATTTCTTTGGAGAAGCTCCAGTCTTCACCTTTATCTGGGTCATTTTCTCCTGGCTTCCGTCTCAGACCCCTCAGCCTCTCAATACAGATTTGCATGGTACTCCACAGGGAGGCCTCGTACTTGGTCCTTCATATCTCCCACCCACAGACAGGCCTCTTGCACTTTTCCATATCTGACTCTGTGGGCGGTCATTGTAACCCTACCTTGTAAATTATTGCAAATTTATATATCTTGTATTAACGTTTCTCTAGTGAGGACTGACTGATAATACATAATATATATTACATAATACATACTATCTATTATATATAAATAATATATGTTACTTATTTTATATATATATATACTGTATAAACATAATATAATATATATACATACATATATGTGTGTCTTTTTTTTTTGAGGCAGGGACTCATTATGTAGTTCAACTTGGCCCTGAACTCACTATGTATCCCATTCTGGTTTTGAACTCCTGGCAATCTCCCTGCCTCAGCCTCCATAGTCCTGTGATTACAGGTGTACACCACCACACCCGATTGAAAGCAGATATATGTCAGAGGTAGATAGGGATGTGGAATCAGAATCTGTTTAGTGTCAGCAAAGTTGCAGTATGCATTTGTATCAATGGAAGTGATGTAGAGATTGAGGACAGTGTTTGAGGCAAGTCATTTAGAAAGCGAGTGGAGATGGAAACTGTGGAACACACAAAAAATATAGGGCTTATGATTTAAATAGGCAAAGTGCCTGACAAAGGCCCGTTTGCTAAGGGTTTGTGGCACAGTTGGGATTTAACAGACCCACAGGGCGGTCCTGCTGAGAGGACCTCAGGCCTTTGTGGGTGTGCACTCAAAAAGGGATTGTGAGACCCTGACTATCCTTTCTTATTTCTGATAGGAGACTGCGCCACCTGCTACATGTTCTCTCCCCAAAAGATGTGTTGCCATCTACATTCCCCAGAAGCCAAACAACTGGGGTTCTTTATTTTAGATATTGAATCTTTAAAACTGCAAACTAATTAAATCTTTTCTCTTTATAAAATTAGTTGCCTCTTGTGGTATTGCATTGCAGTAATGCAAGGCTAGTAATACAAAACATTGTTATTAAGAAGTAGAGGCATTACTGTCACTATATCTGCAAATGTGGAAGAGCTTTGGAATTCGCTTATAGGAAGAGTTTGCAAGAGGAGTCTAGAAGAAGTGCACACTGTAATCAGAGCATTATGGACAGTTCTAGTGAAGGCTTTGAAGACAAGAATGCTGAAAGAAATGTGGACAGTGAAGGTAAAGGTAATAAGATTTCATAGGGAAATGTGGATTCTAGTGGGAATCATAGAAAAGGCCATCCTTGTTACACCAAGGCAAAGAATTGGAATGTATATTATCCATGCCCTGAAACTTTATGGAAAATGTTACAGAAGAAGAAACTTAAAGGTGGTTGTAGGAAACAGGGAAAGGGGATGTTACTAGAACCTCTGCAGTAAGTCCTAGTCTCCTGTGAGCCACGACAGCCCAAGGCGAATTAACTTATTATACAGGAAAGGTAGAAAATATGAGACTTGGAGAAGAAGCTGAGCTTTGGGGCTGATCAGTGCTGCTCTGGGCGGCAAAGAGGAAAGCCTGGGAGCTTGCCGCACCTTTTATTCAGTACATCAGGAGAAAAACATGTAACAGATGACTGGGGAGTGAAGGAATTCCTGGATCAATGAGGAACTATGCAGATCAAGATTTGGTTCCTCCCAGGATGCCTCCCAAAGGTGTGGTCTTGCCTTAGAGCATCACAGCACCATGGAATCCTTGAGGTCTCAGTTGTGACCAGAGACCAAACTGGAACCATGTTTCCAAATGCTGTAGCTGGCCTGCGGGCAGGAGAACTAGGCCTAATCAAATTATTTTTCCCCAAAATTATGTAGCATTGCTCCCCACAGGTGGTAGACTAATTTATTTGGTAGAAGAGATACCAAGATATCAAAGCATTTAGAGTGTGCCATAGATGTCATTAGCCATTTTAAAACAGAGACAAAAGTGAGCAGAGTAAAAAGATTTGGAAAATTTGCAGCTTGGCCAGGGAAAGATTGAAAAAAAAAACAACAACCCTGTAATGATGCAACTAAGGAAGGTGTGGTTGCTAAAGAGATTATCATCAAGTAAAGGCATAAAAAGAAGCCAAATTTCTTGCATCAGGAATAGGAAACATTCCTGAAGGGGATCTCAGAATCCCAAGGCAGGCTCAGAGATAGAGAAGAGCAAATTTGTTTCAAAGTTATGGTGGCATGGTGGCTTCCCCAGAGATTTCAAAAGAAAGACTAGAAGGCCAGACAGTGTGATATAGGATCCAAGGCACTGCAGGGAGTCTCCCCTTGGGTGATATACCGTGGAGCCATGGAAGTGAAGCTGCAGTGGGGACCCCTGGATGACACAGGTACCAGAAATGTGCAATTTCCACAGGACAAAGTGGCAGGAAATGTACAAAATGACCCTAAAACAGCACTTGTGTGGCTTGTCATCAGCAAAGTTCACAAAGGGCTGCTCAGGCCCTTAGGAGCCCACTGTCTGCCTATATGCTACATATACAGAATTTTGTTTGTCCTGCTGAATTTTTTTCTTGCTCGCAGCTGATTCTTCCCTTTTTCTTTCTCTACTTCCCCATTTTAGACTGAGAATGTTTACTCTGTGCCTGTCCTATCATTTTTACCCATGATATTTATTACCAAAAACAAAACAAAACAAAACAGGGACTCACAGATGAGTTTCCTTTGAGTCTTAGAGGGATCTTTGCACTTTTGAATGATGCTGGAACACTTGAGGCTTTGGGGTCTTGGAACTCCTGGGAATGAACTCATGTTGCATTGTGAACAGACTTGAATCTTCAGAGGCTAACGTTTGAATACAGATAGTCTCTCAAAGAACCACATGTCAAGGTTGATCCTTCCATGTTACTGGGAAGTGCTGAAACCCTTAGGAGCTGGTCACTGGGGCTTTGTCCTCAACAGCGACTGGGGATGCAGCAGCCTTGCATGGAAAAAGAAGAAAATCACATCCACACAGGAAAGCTAGAAACTATCCCACAAAAATTCTCATTTCTCTCAGGGGCAGTTGTTTGCAAGCCACCTGGCAGTTGACACCCTTTTTTTCAGTTTGCCTGCATTCAGAGAGGGAGGCAGAGAGATGGACAAACACCTCCACTGACTGGGCTCAGAGCATCTTTGAGAGAGATTCAGAGGTGCTGTCAAGGGAAGACTGCACAGCCTTGTGTGAGGAAGGAAGACCTGCCCACTTTCTTGACTGTCATCTCAGATCACCTTAGACATTAGGCAAAGGTCTTTTTATTTGAAAAGGAGCTCAGATGTGTCAGGAACCAAGGGTGAGCAGAGCCAAAGGGCAGTGAAGGGGATACATGGTGGTCTATGGAGCCAGTCTCCTTACACGTGGTCCCATCTAGAGAAAAAGCTGAGAGGACCACTGTACTTTTCCAGAATGTTCTTAAATAGCTTCATCATGTACCTTAAAAGAATAAGCCAAATACTACAATTGGAATTTGATCCTCAGCTGCTCCTTTTTAGATGGCACAGAGGTTCTGAGATCCTCACTACACAGATAAGGCCTGAAAGTTAAATATCATGTTTATTTTAATACACTTCTTTCTAAATCAGCTATCTTATGCACTTTGCCTGGAGCTGCAGGAGCCATACATTACAGCTTGTTCAAACAGTTCATCTTAACGTGGGAGTGATTGTATACTCCTTTAAGCACAGATTTACAGATTTACCTCATTTTAGGGTTCACCTCCTTAACACAGCCTCAGTTTAGATTCTTCATTACCTAGATCTTTTTTTTTTTTTTTTTGATACTGGGGATCGAACTCAGGACCTTGCACTCTCAAGGCAGGCCGTGGCACCACTGAGCTAAATCCCTGGCCCACCACCTGGATCTTAACCACTTTGGAAATCATTGTAGTTTCTTTCATCAGCTCTGTCATCATCATCAAATGAAGTGTTTCTTCTAAAAGACATATGTAGCTCAGTGGCACCTTGCCTGCCTTGCAAGCACAAGGCCCTGAGTTCAATTCCCGGTACTGAAAAAAACAAAAAAGGAAATGGATGAAAGCTATAGTTACTTATTTCCTTTGGATGTCTTTTTACTCTGATTGTTTTTCATCTTTCTCTATCCTCCTGTTCTAGTCCCTTTTTGATAGACTGCTGTTTTAAAATTATTAATTCTATAGATCTATAGATAGTCTTTTGGGAACCATTTTGCTTGGTTTATCAGGCTCACAGACTCCTTAGGAATCTCCCTCCTGTTCCTTACACAGGAGAGAACATCAAGGAGCCATGGGGGTGCTCCTAGCTTCCCCACTACACATGAACAAGACAAAACATCAGATTGAGTTTTTGGTATTCGCCAGGAAGCAAATCAACTTGCTATTCAGGGCAAAGGACAAGCACCATTTTAGCATACTAACCACAAGCAGGTTAGCATGCTGAGAGTGAGGTGTAGGGTAAGAGGTGGAAAGAATAGGGAAAATAAATGGTAGATTGGAAAGGGCATGATGAGCTTGTCTGTATAAGCATGGGGAATCACCGTATATAAATCCAAAGCGTCTGAACCTGCTCAGATTTAGCCTTGTGGGATAATACTGGGAAGCAATGAAGGAGAAATGGGCTTAAAATATCTACATAAAATGGAATTCTGTGTGTATAGAGAGGGATACGGTGTTCTGTGAGACCTGTACAGTCCCCAGGCTTGCAGAGGATGGGCACAAGGAGGTAAAGGTGGTAACATTAAGGATGCACAACTGCCTGAGGACTTCCTCAGATGCACCTGTGATAGACATGGGGTCTAGGTGTTCTGAAGAACTTCTGGCAACCTATCTGTAACAGAAAATTTGGACTGGGATTCCGCATTGACATTCGTGGGTAGCTGCGTTTCTTCTTTTCCTTTTTATTTTTATCTCTTTTAAAATAAAAAATTTAAATATTTAGTCTTATTGTAAACAATTCAACAATGAACTAGAACACAAAGAAGGAAAAAACCCCCAACACTCTTAAAGTAACCATTATTAATGTAAGGCTAACAGTATTTATATCCCTTCTCTGTACATATGAAGTTAGAAAATAACATACATAAGATGATTTCATAACAAACAAAATGTTGTGAAGTGGGATAGCATTTTGAATGCTAACTTATTATTCAAATTACTTTCACTTAATTATAAAACTTACAAGAAATCTGAAGGAATTTTAAACATTTTGATAAATATTGCCTATAGTTCCTTCTAAATTTATGGAAAACCTACAGGAAAGATTAAAAAGTTGGAATTATTGGGTTTTATTTTTTGGGACACAAATTTCAATTTGAAACAGACTTCGAAAGACATTTAATACACATATTCTTTTACTTCTCACTCCTATACATTTCAATTTTTAAAAATTATTTTCTATTCTAACAGTCCAAGTATATAATATTTTATTTTGTTCTTTAAATCTAATGCCTGCATGCTTTTTAAAATATTTTTTTTATCGATTCCATTATATGTGCAGTTTCACTGTTTTTATTTATTTATGTTTTTCAAAGATGCTCCCATATATGGTGAATTCCTTGGAAGTTGGAGTGTTTCAGAATGCCTGGATGTTTACTTAAACAGAATTAAGACTTGGCTATGTACCAGTGTGAGATCACAATTTCATTCCTTAATCCTTTACAGATTTTAGTCTTTTTTTTTCTACCAGTCAGTATTAGTTATTGTCTTCATGGAAGCATGAAGAAACTTTCCTTTTTTAATTGTTTACTTAAATAAAATTACACATGTATGTCATTTAGAAAGTTGAATTGTTACACTAGAAAACCTTGCAATAAAAGCTTAGTACTTTACATTGCCCCTTTATTGATTTCTGATCTATTGAGGTCACAGTTTAAACTCATTATGTTGTTTCTTCTGTTAGTTGCCTCCATATATATAAAAAACTATCTTGGTCTCCTTGTTTTAGATATTATTTAGTAACTTTCTATTATGAAATGTGCCTATTTAGCTCTTTTTGATGTCTATATTATCTTTCACCTCGTTTTCCTAATATTGTTTATGTAGTACTCTTTTTTGTGTGAATTAAATTTTGTCATCAACTTATGACAATATAAATATTATTTATAGCTGAGTACAGTATTGTGCTATGATTATATTGTCTTTTCTTGTGAAATAGTCATGGAATTAATGATTATTTTGATCTTTCATTGGCTCAGTATCCTGTATAATTCATCAGCCACCAAGTTCCTTGACATTGCTGGTATCTGGGGAGCCCACTGAAACACATCAATTATTCTATCATCATTTTCTTATTGATAGCATCATGCCTGGAGCCATCCCTCTTCTGCTTTATTCTGAACTGATTGTTTCTAAGTCTGTTTAGCAAGTGCTGCTGTAGGATCTTCTTTCATGGTGCTGTCATTCCCCTTTATGTATCCACTGTATTGAATTCTATATTATTTGTGTCATGTGTCTCTGTCTTCTTTAGTTTAATTATTTTAACTGTATCAATCTTCCAGTTGTTCATACTGATAATACTACAAATTGAAGTGAAAATTTTTGGAGACCTTACAGATCAGACAGTGCCATTATTCACTTTTCCCATTTGACTGACAATTTGTGTAGAAAACTTTAAGTTTTAAATATCTGCCCTCATGATTTTAAAGGCATTATTCCATTGCTATAGATTATAGTCATTGTGACAAAAAGTCTATTGAAATACCATATCCTAGTTGTTTCTTTGTTGTTTGTTTTTCTACTCTTCACTCTTTCAATGCTGTTAAGGACTTCATTTCATTTCTGAATTTCTAAAATTCTGTAATACTGCCACATCATAGTGAGTTTTCATTTTCCTCATTCACATGTGGAGATTTCACTCTAAATTCCATATTCTTTGGTCAGGTGAGGTCATATGAATTATTTCTGTGACAATTTACCCCCCCCCCCCTTTTTTTTACTTTCCGTTACTCATGTTTTCAGTTTGAAGAGTAACCTGATCTCCTTTTCATTTTTTTATTCATTAAGTATATTGGTACATTTTAGGTATACAATATGATGGCATTCATCATTGGGGATTTGCACCTTTACATGGTGTATCTTGGTTCTTATTTTTTCCCAATTTCCCTTCCTTTTCATTTTTAAAGTTTTTCTTTTGTGATTTTTTTCCTTTCTTTAAGATTTCTTCAATTTTATTCTCCTACACTTTTGCTGAATTTTTGTTTCTGCTATCAAATATTTGACTTTTCAGACCTCTTTCTTGCTTTCTAAGCATTACTTTTATTTTAACCATGAGTTTTGGCTCATGGAGATGGGAATATTTTCTCCTATCTCTCTTTTCTTTTGGTAAAATATATATTAGCATAAAATTTGTCATATTAAAAAATGTGAAGTTCAGAAGTGTTTAGTATGTTCAAATTCATATACAGTCTCTTTCCAGAACTTTTTCAGGTTGACAAGCTAAAACTGTAAAAATTTGACTACTCTGTTTAACTTGGTAAATTCAATACTATATTTTTCTTTCTATGACTGAATTATTTCACTTAGCACACTGTTTAAGGATAATGTAGCATCTGTCAGAATTTCCTTCCCCTTTGAGACTGAATGATATTCCACTCTATTTATATAGCACATTATCATTAAATTTATTGAAAAACATTTGGATTGTTTTCCTAGCTTGGCTATTGTGAATAATGCTGTTCTGTACATGGGTTTCCAAACTTCTCTTTAAAACTATGCTTTCAATTTTGCATATGTACACACATCAGCAATTGTTGGATCAGATGGTAACTCTATTCTTAGATTTTTTGAGAAAATACAGATTATTTTTATAGCAGGTAAAATAACTCATAATTGTATAAACCTGGTACCATTGTTTCAATTTCTTCACATTGTCAGCACTCTGCATTTTCTTTCTTTTTTTTCTTTATTTTTATTGTAACAGTCATTTTAGTGATATGGCATGATATCTCATTGAAGTTTGATTTACATTCCCTGATAAGTAGTGATGTTGAGCATGTTTTCGTACGTTTGCAGAGCATGTGTATTATCTTTGAGGAAATGTCTATTCAATTTCTTTGCCACACTACACTATTTCTTTCATTTGATTTTCTTTTGTTTATATTGATCTCTAGCTTTCATGTTGGAACTTTTTCTCAAAAGCTCTATTTTTTGGGGGGAGGGATCTCATCTTTTTTTATTTCTTTTTTTTTTTTGCTTAAATTCTTTTATTGGTACATTTTAGGTATACAATACATTTACATTTATCATTGGGTGCTTGTACCTGTACATGATGTATCTTGGTTCTTATTTTTTCCCCATTACCTGTGCACCCTTCACCCCTCCATCCTTCCCTATTTACATAGGCTTCGTTTCC
Source organism: Heterocephalus glaber (assembly GCF_053883595.1). Lineage (NCBI taxonomy): Eukaryota > Metazoa > Chordata > Mammalia > Rodentia > Bathyergidae > Heterocephalus > Heterocephalus glaber. Next base: position 51,736,413 of record NW_028258142.1, on the reverse strand, counting down.
ATTTTTCTTTCTTTTCTCATAATTTTTCCTTTCCATTCTTTCCTTTCCCCATCTCCTCCCACCACACCTACCTCTTTGGACCTTTTCCTATTTCAAAGTATCAATTATTAGTTATTAAATCCTTTTAGTCCATATTTACACTCTCAGTTTCTCACACTAGAGAAACTATTTGTTATTTACACATGTATGTCTCATTTACTTCACTTAAGAGTATGACTTCAATATGCATCCATGTAGCTATAAATGACTCTAGTTTCCCATTCTTTGTGGCTGAGTAGTACTCCATTTTATAAAAATACCACATCTTCTTTATCCAGTTTCCAGTTGATGGGCACTTGGGCTGCTTCCAAGCTTTAGCTATTACAAACTGTGCAGCAATCAACATGTGTACACATATATCTCTGTGGTATGGGTCTTTTAATTCTTTTGGGAAAATACCCAGTAGGGGAATAGCTGGGTCATATGGGACCTCCAGCTCTAGTTCTTTGAGGTATCTCCACACTGATTTCCATAGTGGTTGCACCAGTCTGCACTCCCACCAATAATGGAGAAGGGTTTCTTTCTCTCCACACCCCTGCCAGCATTTGTTATTGGTTTATTTCTTGATAGCAGCTGTTCTTTCTAGGGTGAGGTGGAATCTCAGTGTTGTTTTCATCTGCATCTCTCAAACGACCATCTCTTGAATGTGATGTTGAACATTTTTTCATATGTTTATTTGCTGCTTTTACTTCTTTGTCTGAGAAATGTCTGTTCATTTCTGATGCCCATTTTTGAATTGGGTCTTTGAATTTGGGGGCTCTGATTTTCAAAAGCTGTTTTAATGTTTAGCTGTGTGTTCATACCTAAGAGTGAATTTACATGGTGTCCAGAAGAAGTAGGGAAAGAGGAGTAGAGCTTACTTAGTGTGTGATTAATCATGAAATTGTCATGTTGGAAGGGAAATCAACTTAAATTCTAATTTATTAATATTGTTTTGCTTTTAATAATCTTCTTAACCTTGTAAATCTGAGCTTTTAGTTATTTGCTTTTACTTTTGAGGTTTGTTTTATTGAATAAATTTTCTCTATGTTCTCTAGTGCAAAGGATTCATAGAAATGTGATATATGTGAAATATAATTATATTGTGATATATAATATTTGATTACAGTATAATAATTATAATTATATATTATATATAATTTCCAAGCTGCATTTTGCCCTTCATTTTTACATGTGGTTATTTCTCCTCTCTTCCTCTCTCCCTGTCTCTTTCTTTTTCTCTCTCTCTGTCCAATTTTCTCTTTCCCTTTCCCCTACCCTTACCCTTTTGCATGCTCTCTCTCTCTCTCTCTCTCTCCAATTTTTTCTCACTGATTTTGCTGTAGTCAACCTTATGTAGAGTAGGATGAGCTAGGAGAAATCCTATTTACAGCTACTAGTGTGACATTACTTTCCAAAATGGAGCAAAATAATCCATACCAGAGTTTACTTTATCTACTGGAAAGGACTTTCTGTTCTCTTAGGGGTGTATTCTTGGGATTTTTTTACTTCTCCAAGTCAGGAAGAACTGTAAGCCCCTTACTCTTTTTTAATTAAAGAAAATACATCATATGATAATTCTTCTCATCTTCTGTATTACTCCTGTCTCCCCCGAAATCATGTTCACTTCATCCAAATGGGAAGAGAATGTCCATACCATCTGTTGTTCTTCATTATCATAATGTTATGAAAATGACTAGGATTTATAGATTAACCACTTCGGATGTGTAGGTTGGAGGGGGTTTAGAGTCCTCCGGGGTCTTGCCACACATTTGTGTTTATTGTTGTCCTCCCCTCCTGAAATTTATGAGAAGAATAAATGCATCTTCTTACAATTAAGTTTTGAAGTATCTTTCCTAGGCTATTCTTAATTTGGGAAGAAGTTGGATGAAGATTCTTTAATTTGTCTTCATCATCTTTATGTGAAAGTCTGTTAATATCTGAACATGATTTAAAGGGAAAAATTAATATTGCATGTAATAAAGAAAGAGGAGAAGGTGAACCATAGACACTAAGATTGCATTTCTGCATGTTTAGCTATTTTAAAGCAAAACCTTTACTTCCTGTATTGATCACTATCCTGAGAGAAAGCAGGCTTAGGTTCAAGTTGGTCTACTATTAGTTGGTTATGTGACTTGTGACAGAGTCAATCTTTTGAGTCTGAAGTTCCTCAGTAATGGAATATAGGGTTTTACTGTTGATTTGTAAAGTATATTTGGCTCTTATATTATATGTATATGTTCTTCTCATGTTTAAACAACATTTGCTATTTAGTGTATTATCATTTATATCTTGGATTTTAATTTCAGTCAATACATTTCTATTGCTGGCTGTTTTATTAAGCATTATGGAAAGTGAGATGATAAGATTTGTTGGAAAACTTAGACAAAGTTTAGTAAGCAAATCATAGGATAGAATATGGAAGTAGTTTAGGATATGTATTCTCTGAAGGGATGTGGAAGTTTGGAGACGAGAGAGTCCATACTTTCAGATGAAGAAAACCTTTTTAATGCTGAAATGAAGTTGAGATAGGTGTTAAAGAAAGAGGACAAAATTGAGACCAAAGGAAAAAAGCAACATGACCACAAGAGGCAGGGCTCAGATTATGGAAGTTTAGAGAAATTTTGCATCGATGGAGGGACTCTTCAGAGCTTTGACAGAAGTCAAAACTGAAATTCTTTGAGTCTTTTACATGATGTAATTTGATTTAAATTTTTAGAAAGATTAATGAGACAACAAGTTGGCAGTTGAATAGAGAAAAGTGGGGACAGGAAAGAAAGGAAGCCAATTGAGGGGGGTAATATTACTCAATGAAAGACATAAATCTGAACAATAATTGGATCAGTGGAAAGCAAAAAAAGAAGAGGAGAGAATGAAATAGAAATAGTTTTCATGTTTTGAACTTAGATCAGTGACTGTAGTGGTGTCCTCAATAGAAACAAGAACACCTATTGGAGAAGTTGCCTTTGGTGGACAATTATTATTTCAGTTTTCAACATATGGGATTCAGGGCACAGTAAACTTATCAAAGAAGAAATGACAACAAGGCAAGAGAAGGCAAGATCATAGCCCAGGAAAAACTTTAGGGCCAGAGAAGTAAATATTGGATCCTTCCACAAAAAAGAAAGAAGTGAATTGTTCAAGGAAACATGTTGAGAAAACAGAGAATCAAAAGCAGAAGGGCATTAACAAAGCAAAATAACCAATATTCAAATATCTGCATAGCTTACTAGCACCTGGTTTCCAAAAAGAGAGAGGATGGAAGAGAGGGAAAATGAGAGGGAGATAGGAGAGAGAGGGAAGAGAGGGAGACTTATGGGGAGTTGTTAATTTATTGATAAATTGTAATACATTGTGCTTTAATATTCCTTAGCTGAGTCCAGGTTGTGTGTTATATTTAGCTTTATTACAGAGCTTTGAATTGAATATTATGTGCACTTGACTATTCATTATTTTGTATTTTATCTCCCAAATGTTCCTTGCATCTTATTTGTGCTGCTTGCTCAAGAATTCAAATGAAGAGACATGCAAATGGAGTATAATTTTGGTCGTGAGTAGGCTCCTTAGCCAATACCAGTGGAAATTACTAACAAACATCCTGACAAACAGCAAAGAGCTCACAACACAAGGAAGCTGAGGACCATACGGAGAGTGGAGGGAGGCAGTGCTGCTTCTAACCTACAAGGAGTCTAAGTCTTGGTTTTGTACACTTTCAGCCACCTGGTTTGTGGGTGAATGAACCTTATGAAGGTGGGGTATGAGCAAGAAATATATTTGTCAGAGGAAACTATGTTTAATAAGTAAAATTCAGATGATTAACAATTTATAGTTTCTTAATTTGTGTAATATATTTTCTAAGAGCTTATTTTGTGAAAGCATTCGTTAGGTCTTAACTATGTGAGTCAAAGTAGTTTCAAGAATGAAAACTTCAAATTCCCTTCCATTTCACATACAAGTCTATAATGGTTGGAAATATTAAATATAAAATTAAAAACAAAATAAAATATCTCATTATATTAGCCATTAGGGAAACACAAATCAAACTATGTTTAGATTCTATCTTACCCCCTTCAGAATAAATGTTATCAAGAACACAAAAAATAATAAATGCTGGAGAGGATGGAGGAGAAAAAAAATTCCCCTCCTCTCTTGGTGGAAATGTAAAGTAGTACAATCCCTACAGAAATTAGCGTGGAGATTTCCCCAAAATCTAAAAATAAGTTTACTATTTGATCCAGCTACAAGACCCTTAGACAAGCATACTAGAGAGAACTACCCATGTTTATAGTAGAGCAATTCACAATAACTAAGATGTGGAAATATCCTACATGACCATCAATAGAGGAATGGATAAAGAAAATATACACAATGTAATATTATTCCTTTATAAAATTGAATAGAATCATGTTGTTTTCAGGGAAATGGATGGTACTGAGATCATCTGCATAATATGGTAGCATCAGAAATTTAAAAATGTCATGTTTTTTCTTATAAGCAATCTAAAAATAAATAAGTTAATAAAAGAGAGATGACAGGAAACTCGAAGTTAGACTTTTAGATGAGCACAAGAGGGTCAGGAGAGGGAGGAGGAGAGAGAGGAGTAACAGAGATGAAAATAATCAAAATTTGTTATATTCTTGTACCTATATACCAAATGAATGTCATTATTCTGCATTACTAAGAAACATCAATAAAAATCATGTTACCAAACAAAATATGCAAGTATTTTTAAATGATTGGTGTTTATTCTTTACATTTGTCAAGAATATCTGCAAAATAGTACATTACAATGGTTAAAAAATAGCATTTGGAATTATATATTTGGCTTTGAATTGTAGCTCAGCTCCTAATTATCAACAGAGGACACCCAGGGCAAATTAATAACTTTCTAAGATCCTTTTTCACAGATTGGCTTTGTTATGCTGATTTTAAAGTGAGTAAGGCAAGAAAATGTATAGAAAATGATTAATACAGAAAATAGAATTTTGTATATGTTTGATAATTGATTTTAAGTGTTATTTTCTCTACTTAAAATTTCCATGTAATGAATAAAAATGCACAGAGAAATAAATTACCTCTTTTACATAAGTCAAAATTATTTTGGCTAATTTGACATATTTACATGAAAATCACTTTAGAATATTCCAAATTTTTGTCCTAAAAGCATACATTTGTTGTAAGTTGCATGAGAATTTAAGGTGGGAGATCCATTAGGAGCTGTTATTAAAGTCTTGAACAACAATGAGCTTCTGATTAAGGAAGTATATTTATGTTGCAAATTGCAAATATTTTCAATTGGTTAATTTTAGATATTGAAGCATAATTCACTTTCAATGAAATAAACAGGAGCTAATTTGAAGGTGGATACCATTGAAAACTGCAAGAATTCCCATATGAAATTGTTTATAAAGCATAATATCGGTAATAGCAAAATAATTTTATTTTTAAAATTAGAGATAATTTTTTAAATATCGTGAATGTTTTGAACATTACATTATAATGAAGTTCTCACTGTATTACATTAGAGTCAGAGAATGGAAGCTTGGAGCACTTAAGTCTTCCACAATTTTAAGTAGATGACAATATAGCTAATTTTAGAGGTTTATCATTTGCTAATGACACTGAATTCAATGCAGTTTTAACTTTAACTTATGTTAAGCACATTTTGAAATCATTTTTTATAATATGCTTTTGTTCATTTTTATATATCAGATAATGAATGTTTCCAACATTTCTAAAGTCAATTCTTCAAAATATGAAAATTTCTATTCCAAAGAAATTTTTAAACATATAATAAGAGAGAGAATTGAGTGGATAATCAAAACCTTATGCAGGAATATCAATGATTATTTTTTACTTTATCATTTGTGTGAATTTTAAAATATTTATAATCAAATAAAATACTTATGTATTACATGAATATTTAAAATATATTTAATAAGAGAAATTATACTATAGCATCAGTTATAGAGTTGATGGCTTCATGATTAATAAAGTTTTAGGCAAGTGATATCTTCTGAATGATTATGAATTATTAAAAATTCCCTTTAACAGAAATTTTATTGAATTTCCAAAAAAATACAGTTAGATGGTTTTTATCACAAAAGCGTTGCTTTTTAAGGATCTAGCTTAAAAGTATTATTATTTTTAATAACCATGAATATGATTTCATTGTAACTTAACCACTTAGCAGAAGAGTCCCATAAAAGAATAAGAAATATTATATATATATATATATATATATATATATATATATATATATATTTGATAGATTTCTTGACCTTATAAAATGATGCTATATTTTGGGGAGTCGTTCATGCTGCAAATACTTCAATTAAATTTATTTTGAATTAAGCTGCTTTCTAACTAAAAGTATAAGGATAAATATTTCCTGTCAGTTCATGGCAAACTTCTGTTTTTAAAAATATGGAATAGATTACTAATAAAAATTTGATTTTTTTGTTAAGTACTCCTAGTTACATCTGCTAGTTATATATCTTACCTTTCTGAGACAAAGATAATTGTATTTAACAGATGGTTTACAAATCCTCAAATGATTTATATCTAATATCTCCATATAACAAGTCAATTAATTTGGGTTTCTTAATGAGGGTGTGATATTTGTAGCTAGTTCATCTTTGTGGGCATAACAGGAAATCATATTTCTAAGCACTTGAGAAAAGGAGTCTTTTGACATTTTATAGCATCTCTTTGGGTTACTCATCCCTATTGTTTCCAAAGTTCTCTAGGGAAAAATTGTTTTTACCACAATTTACAGTATGAAATGCTGGGAATCTATGGCTGCATTTGTTCAGGTAGTGAAACAAGTCCAGAGTTTTTTCTTTAAGAATGTGGTGCTAGAGTTACTCACCTGTGGCAGAAGTGTTAAGCCAATATTGTCTCTTTCATTCTCACAAGATCCTCAATTTTTAAGTGAGGATTCTGCCAGCCCCATAAAAGAGTATTTTCTAGGATCACTTGGTGATGGATATATTCAATGACTGAGTTTTGGACAGTAAGATGTAACTGGAAGCGTTGTGTCTTTTAAAATAGCTACTTTTTGAGTCCTAAGAGATTTGGCACTATAAAATAATGCAAAATCTGTGGCTGAAAAATCAGTGTTTACCTTGCACCACAAGGTAACACACTAAAGGTGCTTGGAACAGAAAGAGAGAGGAACCTGGCACCCGGATGATCATGAACCACCACGTCAGAATTGTACTTTCTCTTCAGAACTTCTTTTGTCTAAGACAGTATAATAAGCCACTACTTATTTAGTGGACTGATGTTCTTGTAATTGTATGCATATGCACATAATGCTTATTGATTGATACGATGCTCATTCTGCTATAGATTTCCTCTGACGCAAGGCATGTAAGATTGTAAGGACTAATATAGACAGTATAGATATCTGTAACTACAATTCTTATATCTATATATCTATCATAATGAAAGGTATGAAAAATCTAAAAGCAAGCCTATCTGGATTCATCTGTTTTTAATAGGTATTTTTATAGGTGGATGCTTTATCCCTTGAGCTATTTTCTAACTATACATACCTATCATAAACCCAATAGAATTTTTCAGGTTCATTTTCAACTAACATGTTAAATGCCCATTATATGTTAGGTACATTCTAACTTTTTAATCACATGAAGTTTTCACAATGCCCCTGCAGGACCCATTGTATTAGTGGAGTTTTACAATGAATAAGAGGCTCAGAGGGACTGTAACATGGAAAGGCATCTCCTGGTGAGTGGCAGAACCACCTGGGTCAAGTTGGAGTGTGTTCTTTCTACAACCCCCAGAAAAGGGATCATCTAGCTTTCCTTTGAGTTTCAGAGGAATGCCATCTGATAAAGATAATTCCATTCATATCATTTAAAAAATTTTTCTTATCAAGTTTTATTTAAACAAACCAGTTCATAACCCCTAACCACAACTTTATTTTTTTCTTTGGGGTCATTTAATGCACCTAATTGCCAGCTTCTGACTAAATCATTTGAATATGTGAGGATAATTACCCTATTCTCTTCTAAATCTTTTTCCGCCTAGGTATAGTATCTCTGGTTGCTCCATCGTTCCTCAGAGCTTATTGCTTGAATTACTCATTCCAGTTTTCATAATTTAGACTAAAGTCATAGTTTCTTTGTTGTTGATGGGATTACATGTTTACTTGATCTGTTGATACTTAAAGGTACTAGACTTCTAACTAGGCTGCCCATCAGTAAAATATAACTAGATTTAGCCTGAAAGAATAGCAAAAACAATTAACTCATGACTCCTTGTAAAAAGTGGTTTAATGGCCAGTGTCACGTCTAATAAAGCACTTGAGAAAAGAATGTGCCTATAGATGACTTTGTTTGAGATAAAGGATCTATCACTTTAATTTATTGATGAAATACACCTGCTATCCAAGGACTGTAGACTCTGGTTTGTTGCTTCCTAATTGCCTCAAATGTCCTGCCTCAAACAACGTATTTTCTAAGCTTTGGGATGCTTTAGACTTCTGTGTTGTAGCATTTGAATTTGTGATTTAATTTGTCCTTTCTTCACAGCACTTTCAGTTATCTTTAACTCTTCTTAAATATGATCTTGGATGTGACAACTACGAGCTGTCTCCAGTACTCTACGGAATCTAGTACAGCATAAATAAATAGATATCACACACAGAAGGGGACATCTGACGACATATCCCATAAAGCTGTGTCAGTACAACTTAACCCATTTACTGTATGAATTCATCTCAGACTTCATTTCACTGGTCACCGATGTGCATCTTATTGACATGTGAAACTCAACTCAGGAGTATCTTCTGTGAGATCATCCCTCTTATATACCATTCCAATTTTCTCAAGCCCCCTTCATCACTGGGTCCCACACCTCCAGAGTTAGCACATTCTGATAATCTATAATCTATTGTACTATTTCTTATATAATTATCTGTTCCTTACATCCTGGAGATGTTAAAGCCACACATTAGAGAGTTCTGGACACCTTCCTCTCCCTATCATTTTCCCTTTCCTCTTTCCTCTCCCCTAGGTAATCATTCATTAAGGCAGTGAGGACTCTACCTCTCTCTGCTTTTATGTGTACCTCCTTTGCTTATGTCCCTTATAATTTCAATCATGTTCTCTCCTTTACTTATCCACCTCAATTTTTCTATTTTTCCCATGTGTCAGCAACATTAGACTTCTAAAACAGAAATCTTATCATATTGATGTCTTTCGTGAGCATTTCTATCCATTACCACAAATATCCAAATCAGTGCTACCATTCTGATACTCAGTTTGCATGCTACACACACTATTCTGGAAATTTCTGTAGTTACCCATTCACAGCACTTACTTCAGTACCTTCATGGGAAGGAAAAGCATATTTAGATATGAGAATCAAATATTTCACACTTTTTGTCTCATTTAATCTTTGCTCAACTTCAAGAGGAAGCTATAATCATTAATATCTACCTTTTTTTTAAAATACATTCTGTTGTGCTAGAATTATTTATTTAGCTGTCTAAATAGATTTAGCAGATGATGTACAACCCTGAATTTTTTATTTTCTTCATAGAACTTTGTACATTCACTCAGAAATAACTTATGGTTAATTGATTCAATAGTGCTTTGTAATTTGACTAAAAAGATGTCCAGAAATCTAAAGTGATATGTCTAAATGGTCTTCAGTTAGATGGAACTTTTAGCATTGTACACGGCTCCAAACAGTTATTTTCAACTTTACACTTTCTTTGAGAAAACAAAAGAATATCAGAATATTAGTGATATGTACAGCTTGAGCAACTTATTATGATAACATATATTTGGGGGAAATATTGTTTTCTGAATACTAATTAGATAATGTAAAAGACAAACACACAATTTTAAAACAGAAAATATCTTTGCTGTGCTTATGTATAACACAGTCCTTAACATGTGTAAATTACCTTTTAAACATTTTGAAAGGAATCATGGTTGTAAAAGAGTAACAAATAACAATATAAATCTGTAGTCCATTTTAGCAGCATATTAAGGTTCCATAAAAAAGTAATGATTAAAAAATTGCCAACTATTCCACTAAGTAATCTTATGAGCATGACAAAGAATCTTAAAGAATCAAATTAATTTAATAAATAAGCTATTCGATCAAACTAAACAACCTGCATTTTACTTACATGAATGCCACAGATTTAGAGTTGATTATTTAGGAAATGTCTGCAGACACAAAATATATTTTTTTGAGCTCACAATTGGGAGAAGAATATGTAGCAACTTTACACTCTTTACATAGGATTTGGTTTAGGAAGTGTGGTCACGAGACACAGTGAATATTTAAATAATATTTTTTTAGAAAATTACAGTAAGAAACAGATTCCTATCAGTCACCCTCAAAATGTTTCCCATCACTTCCAATACACTTATCCCATAGTTCTTGCTATTTTCTGAAGAAGTTCTGGCAGTTCTCTTTTTTGAGTGTCTTTTCATGGCTGCTTGGATTTCCTGAATTAATTTGAAATGTTTATGGCAACTTCTGCCACAGAAAAACATTCAGATGTGTTCTCATCCACTTTATTCACAAGATCAGACATGATGTGAATTATAGCTCTTTCACAAAGTCAAAATAACCATGAAAGGTAAATGTTTTAAATCCATTCAGGACATCAAAGGAGCCACAGCAGTGCAACTAAAGAAACTGGGAAAAGAAGATGTCCAGAACTGCCTTAGAAGAGGCAATAATGATGAGGTGAGTGTGTTCAAAGTGAGGGGTGTATTTTGATGTCGATTTGTCGCAATGTGCCTTTTACTGTAAAATTTTCTTAATTTAAAAAATTTTTAAAAAAACTTTTAAGCCTTCATTGTAGTTTTTGATCACACCTCACATATAAGTGAAATAATATTTGTGTTAACTTAATCATATTCTTTCACTGGTTTTTATAACTGTTTTAAAAATTTTTTAGTATTGCTTTGCTGTGTCACCAGAGAGAGCCAGCATCAGTTCTATATTAATATAATATTTTCTTCCTACTATGACTAAAACATAAGCTTCATGTATGCTCTTTGTAGGTGGCATCTTTTGATTTTATTTCCAGAATATTAGTAAAATTGAAATTTTAAAGCAAATCTTCCTAAAACTGAGAACTTTCTTAGTATGAACAGGCCACCTTTAGTCTGGTTTGAGATTTACCTTCATAACACTAGTTATTAGATTTCTTAGCATACTGCATTTTCTCTCAGGTTTTAAAAGGAACACTATGAATATGATGAACTACAGGCTATGAACATATTAAAACCATTTTAGATAAAATACCACTTCAATTCCTTTTCTGAATTGGTTTTTCATAACATTTTGTTTTATTATTTTTGTTCTTATATATCTTGTTTTCCTTGAGCATGTTTCACAACATTTATGTATTTTCTCACCCAACACCCATATAGGTCACATTTATATTTTCTTTAATATCCCCTTGTGGCTTTATATTTATAAATAAGTTCTTTAAAATGTAGTTTATATGGCAATGAGCAGGATATAAAGGACCCTGGCTTTACTTTTTGTCTAGCCCCTAAACTTCAAGATAATAGTGAAATATTTATTTTCTTTACTACTTCTGAAGCCAATGACAGTGATTAGCTGAAAGAAATTTCTACCCTTGTAAATTATAGCTTTACCTAATTAGTGACATCATATAACATGATAAATTATGAATTTAGAAAATCATTATTCGGTAAATGAATTCTTGTCAGTTGCACTGATGGCAAATTAATCTTCAGGAATCAGAAGACTTAAAGAAATAGGCGGCAGCAGCACCAACATCACTGTTATGGAGAAACTCTTCCTTTTATGTTGATGATCCTGTCCATCAAAATGTTCTGTTTAATGTACCAGTGAAAGATATTTCTATTCTGGAGAAAAAGCATGCATATTTAGAAGCTGTTGAAAATCTTAATGGAGAAACAGTTATTTTGGTAACAAATCTCAATTTTACAAGAGCTCAGATTTATACATTCTATGTTCATAATTAATTGGAGTAAGGCATTAGATTGCTGATTTCCCCAAGGCTATTTATTTAGAAATAAAGAGTGTGCCAATGCTAGAAGACCCTCCTTGGACATGAACTCACTTAGGCTCAAGGGAATAATGTCACCTGTTCCTCATCCAGGTGGTGTTTTCTTTACTATGGCTGTAATAGCACCAGCCATGCTGCCCGGTACCTAGCAAGGTATATCACCCACGGCGTCCTGTTCACACAGTGGCAAACACTGAATTAACTGGAGTGGACTTCATCCAATAGGGTGTGGTTGAATAGCCTGATTCCATAATTCTAATCTGCTAAACCAAACATAATACATTCTTCCATGATTTAGACTAAATAATTCAAGATGGACTGTCTTGTCAGGAACAAAAAGCAAAACTTGAGAGAGAAATAGATACACAATTAGAGAGAATGAGACTCTGATAGTAGCACTCACAAGTACTGGCTTTTGACTTTCTGCCCCTTCTGTATCTTTGCAATGACATTATTTTTCTTATTATGTACTTCATGATTCTCATTTGTCTAAAATAAAAATACCATACAAAAAATATCATGAGCTATGATTATATGATGAACATTGAAGTGATTTGAGCAAATATTCTCACTTGTTACAAATCTTGTCTTATCTATGCTGTGTTAACAGTATTACCCAGAAGAGTTCTTCTTTTATTATTCTCATACATTACTTAGATCTCTTTTCAGCCTCTTGACATACATAACCATTGGGATCCAGATGCATGGAGACAGCAATTTTGGGGTGGATCAGCTGGTAGACAAGGGCAATCCATTTGCCTTTTCCAAGCATTTCCTCCTCTACAGAGGAAGAGTCATGCCATCTCATATATGGTATTTTTGTGAGGATTAAAGATAACGTGAGTAACAACATTACTCAGTTTCATAGAAGCAGTGATATGTATAAGAAGCAAAAACATTCTTTTGGATAACTTGAAAGGAAACTTCTGAGCTTAGAAGATCAATGATAATAAGTTTTGCCTGTTTTCTTCTTCTTTATAATTTATGACTCAGTCACCTTTTAAGAAATGTTCTTGTTTCAAATAGCTACTTCTGGATAAAAACAAACAGAAAAATCCCAATGGTAATGCAGAATCAGTTCTCTCTCATTCACATGTTTGTGGATTGGTCATGGTCCAGCAGATCAAGGCTGGGCTTGGCTATGAGCTATGGAAGGAATGCAGATTTTCTTTCATTATCTTTCAATATTCTGGGATCAAGGGGGGTATAGAGAACCTCCAGAGATGGCAAGAAAGATAACAGTCAGTGCAGCAATGCAATTTCCTTTCTCTCTTGGCAATATATGACTGGTTAAAATAGGTCACGTGGCCCAGCTCTAAATAAACAAGCAGGAGAGAGTGGAGGTTGGGCTTTGTTCATGCACACATGCATGTTAGTGTGGAGTAAGCATTTCTTAACAGTGACGTACTCTATTCTATAGGTTATCTAGACTATGGAAAATTTCAAAAAGGTTTCTTGTATTTTGCCTTAAAATCTGCATTTTAACTATATGTCATATATATTTTGAACAGCTAATGAAATGTTTTTGAACTCCAACTTGAAAACATCACACAAGATAACTGGACAGGGAAGGGGAAAAGTTGAAGAAATAAATTTCAGTGTGTATGATAATCTTGAATTCAAATTCTGTTTGGGTCCTGAAATTATAGATATTATAATAAAAACCTTCTCCATCCTTTTTGAAGATCTTTATGTGTAATAATTCCTAACTTCACTTTGGCAAAGCTTATGGTTGTATTATTTGATTGAGGGATTACAAATTTTGTTCATAACTTCCATGGTTATGGCTATGTTCCTACTCTTGCTATAATGTACCTAAATTATAATACGTAGTTCATATATGTAGTACATATATACTATATATATATATAATATTTTCTAGTCTGAGTAATAAGAATTGAAACAAATTTAACTTGTTACCATTGGAAAGTATATAATATTTATTTGAAATTTATGACTTCTTTTTTTCACTATTATTTATTCTTTTTATCTCAGTCAAAGAATAAGAGTAAGGTTTCTGGGTAGAAAAGGTGAAATATGTTAAGAATAAAAGCATTTTTATGACCTAAGACTTCTTAACAATCTTCCCTTACGTAAATTTGTTCCTATTACTTGTCATTTAGTGAAATATACAGTTAGCCCTGGGTGAGACTGAAATTATAGCAAGTAAAATAGCAAAGTGAAATGACTTAAGGACTCATTAAAATGAAAACAATGAACATAGTAAAAGCGAATAATTCTGGCATGATTTTATTTGTTTCAAATAACTATTTCATGGGCTGGGGATTTAGCTCAGTGGTTTGACCGCCTGCCTCGCAAGTGCAAGGACCCAAGTTTGATCCCCAGTACCAAAAAAAAAACCACACAAAAAAACAACCAAAAAAAAAACAAACAAAGAAAACCCCCAAATAATTATTTCAGAATCAGGGAAGAAATTCTTGCAACAAAATGAAAGAGCAGATGCAGTTTCTTACATATTCAATTCTTTAGTATTTTGGAAGAGCAGGTAGAGAAGCTAAAGTATATGGTTTAAAAACTGGAAATATTCTGAACAGATCTCATGATTTAATTCCGTTGAAAATCAGGATGCTACTTTGAAATGTACTCTATTCCTTAACAGATATGCATGCAATCTGTGTGAAATTGTGGTTGTGTTTGGGAAAGGAATGTTTTTTCAAACTCTCTGAGGTTCCAGTGTAAAAAAGAAATCAAAATCTATGCATCTTCAAAAGGTTTCTCTATTCATTAAAATGAAAAACAGTGAAAAGGATCTAGTCTGAATCTGATAGGTCAAGAAATTGTAATTTCAATGCAGAAAATCATAAACACTTTATATTACTGACCATTTGACTAAAGCTTCTCAGCAGATAAAGGAAAAACAGTGTTCCTAGAGATAAAAACCAAATCCATCATACATAGAATATTATTTATTTCCAATTTTCTATCCTTGTTGTGATTTATCTCTTATAATTTATTTCAGCAAATGAAGTAAAAACATATATTGTAAACCGGGCTCTCTAAAGAGATTTTTCAGGAACTCATGTATATAAAAACAAGGTACTTGCAAATGAGTTACTATTATGACATATTCTTGAAAGAAATTTTTTACAAAGATAAACAAAAGAATCTAAACAGCAGTCTAAGCAACAGTTCACGTAATATTGTTTATATTCATTATTAAGTTAATATATTCATGTTTTTATTATATATGCATATGTATGTATGCAAATAATTTTAATATGTGTTATCAAAACAAAATTCCAAAAGTAAGCTATCCTCAATATCATACTGTTAAGATATGCAAACAATAATAGAGCGGGTACAAGGACATGTTGGGAGGACATGCAAGTCTATATTTACATTTTAATGATAGTTATGGCCTTGAGGGTTATTGCTAAACACATCAAGTTGTGTACTGCCAGTATATATGGGTTTTTAAATATCAATCCTACCTCAATAAAGTATTCTTCTTTCATCATCTTCCAATATACAGGTAAAACCTTTTTGCTTCCTATCACTTATAATTTTTAATGATTTATTTACTCAATTTCTCTTTCTCTTCCTGTACTGTGTTCCTAATCGTAGCACTTGGTAGACATTCAAGAAATATGTATGGAGTAACTAAAGATGTTCCAAGTGAAATCTGTCAAACTGTGCCTTATGAATAGAGCCAAATGGACTTCAGAGTAGGTAGGGTTACCTAATTTGTGTTATCTACACACATGTTCCAAAAGAATCAACAAAATCACACACTATGTAGAGTTATTATTTTTGCAGAGGAATGCATCCTCTACCACAACTCCTGAAGCCACTGAGCAAATTGGTATTTATATACTCTGGATAGGTAGTATTGTGGCCCTCTCAGATCATAAACTTTTAGAGTCATGATGTGATTTTCAGCAATAGTTATCATGACATGACTGCATGGTGCTCGAGCATGGGTGGTTACAGAAACAGCATGAGGCTGTGTAGGGGAAGGCAGAGTGCAATACCGACTCCACCTCCTCTGCCTGTTTAACTCTTAACAGAGTCAACCCATTGGAAACCATGCTTTACATGAGCTTGTGTGACTTACTGAGTAACATGCTGTGGGTACAGACCAAAGCATTTCCATCTAGCTGCATATGTGTGTGACTATGAAGACAGGTTTTGTTGTTATGAAGCAGACATGCAAGGTTTCTTATTTATTAAATGAGTGGTATTATTTCATAAAATAATTCAGTAAGTTAAAATATAAATAGATAAATAACATCTTGTAACTTATATACAATGACAACTCATATTTGATACGAGCCCGACAGTTCTCCTTCAATGTGGCCTAGGTAAGCCCAAAGGTTGGACACCCAAGGGATAGGTGGATTTGTGCCTGCACATTTACACAGCGAATCCCAACCCTTTTCCAGTCTATTCATAGTCTTTCTTCTTAAATTTTCATCTTCCTTCCTGTTAAAGAATAAGATGGGCTCTATTTCTTTTCTTTTTCTTTTCTTTTTTTTTTGGTACCGGGGATCGAACTCGAGTCCTTGCGCTTTCGCAGCAGGTGGCGAAACCACTGAGCTAGGTCCCTGGCCCTAGGCTCTGTTTCTTTTAGAAGACTAAATGCTCCAACAATTCTCTAATTCGTTCTTTCATTTCGGCAATATTCCTCCTTCTTGCACCTTCAGTTTTTTCATTTCCACTGACTCCTTTCTCCATTCTGACATTTAGATATTGTTACTTTTCCACAGCCTTAGCGAAAGCCTTTTAAAATCCCATGTTCTGATCACGTTATTATCCCTCCCACACATGCATCTTTTGTTTTTTACTTTTTACCCCACATAAAATCCCTCTTCCCTCTCCTTCTCAAAATACATTGTCTCCATTTCTACACTTCCCAGTAACTGTTTAGCTTTTAAAACCGTGGTTTCCTTTTCATCACTTTCCCGAAACTGTTATCTGAAGAATGTTAAATCTCATATATCGCTGTGGTATAATTCTTTTAATCCTTTTGGGAGGATACCCAGCAGGGTAATAGCTGGGTCAAATGAGACCTCTAGTCCTAGTTCTTTGAGGTATCTCCATTCTGATTTCCACAGTGGTTGCATCAGTCTGTACTCCCAACAACAATGAAGAAGGGTTCCTTTCTCCTGACACCCCCACCAGCATTTGTTATTGGTTGATTTCTTGATAGCAGCCATTCTTTTTGGGGTGAGGTGGAATCTCAGTGTTGTTTTTATCTGCATCTCTTGAATGACCAGTGATGTTGAACATTTTTTCATATATTTGTTTGCTGTTTTTACTTCTTTGTCTGAGAAATGTCTGTTCATTTCAGATGCCCATTTTTGAATTGGGTCTTTAAACCTCTCATTTCTCGTTTTTAGTAGGGATTTGTAAACCGCCTTTCAATAGTAGTTCAGAAAGGCTCAGTTCTGGGTCAGACATGCCCTACAATTTCCCACCATGGAACTGTAATTTGCACTCACACAGTGGACCACTGGAGATCCACTAGGAATTTGAGATTGGCAAAGAAGGGTATATGGGCTCCTTTTATTCTGAGTTCAGCTCCGCTATCTTCAACATTTAGCTTCTTCCACAAGCTATTAAGTTTGCTCTAAAAGTTATCATTCACCTGGGTGAACATGAAGAACCAGGTGGGAAACTTCGAGGCCCAGATGCAGAAGTGGTGAGCATCATTTGGCTCCTATGCCCTTGTTAGGACTCAGTTTAGGGTTGCATTTAACAGTAAGATGAAGCTGGGCATAAACTCTATCTTGAGGCAAGGAAGAAGAAACATCAAGTTAGAGAGATAGCTACAGACTGCTACCATACCATCTTAAATCATAGTATCTTTTCTCTGGGGATCTGTGATACTTTTCTCTTTTGTATTTTTGTTGTTATTGTTCTGTACAATTTTCTTATATACTGGATGATCTTAACCAGTGCTTGGTTTTTTTATATCAGTGATACATGATATTATTTCAATATGTTTGTTTAATTCTATGGTTTCAAAATCATATGGATGCATGAAATTTTGTCTCTACACTAATTTATTTCTTATAAGATAGAATCCTGTTATTTTTTTCCCATTAACTTTATTGGTACAGTTTAGGTATAAAATACAGTTACATTCATCATTGGGATCTTGTGCCTTTACATGAGTATCTTGGTTCTTATTTTTTCCCCTACCCTTGCCCTCCCTTTAACCCCTCCACTCTTCCCTATTTGCAAAGACTTTGTTTCCATTTTTTTCCTTTTCTCATATTTTTTCTTTTCCTTTTTGTGCTTTCCCCTACCCCTCCCATTTCCCCTGCTCCTTTAGACCTTTACTTCTGGTTACACAATATAAATTATACATTTTTCAAATTATAATATCAAGATCTAGGAGACATTACCACAGATTTTACAGAATTTAAAAGGATATAGAAAGCATATTAAAAAATTTGTTTTGAAATAAATTTGACAGCTTCTAAGAAGTACTTTGGAAGACAAATTAATGAAACTAACTCAGGAGAAAATATAAAATTTGAATAGCACCTATTAAAGAAAGAATATTCCTAGCTTGAAAAGCTACCTATATTACCACAGCAGGCTCATATACATTTTGACTGATAAATTATATCAAACAATTAAAGCAGAAAAAAGAAGGAACACTTCTCCCCTCATTTTAGGAAATCGACATTATGCTAATCCTAAAACTGGATAAAGATAATAGAAGAAAAAAGTATGAACAGAGATAGAAATTTGTTTAACAAAACAAACTATTGGAAGTCAGATCTGGTAGGATGTAGAAAGTGGTTTTGTTATAGGGATGGCAGTGTTGGTTCAGCATTGGAAGATCCACTCCCAAAAGTCATCATTTTAACAGAGAAAAGGAAAAAGCCATAAGATCCTGTCACTAGTTGGAGAAAAAGTATTGGACTAAATTCTACAGCTGCTCATGGTAAAAGTTATCAGGAGACTAGAAGTAGAACAGAAACTTCTCAACAGATTAAAGACATGTACTCCATACTTCCAGCGAGAACGCCTTATATGAATGGAGAAGATACAATGCTTTCTCCTTAAGGTGGGGAACAAGGGCAGATATGCTTACTCTTTATCTGTCCATTAAACTTGAAACCTAGCCCCCACCAAAATAGTCTGGCAATAAAATGACACAATTAGGATAGGATTGGCAAGGTAGAAGCAAAATCTTTATATGTAGATGAAATGATCATCTACAGAGAAAATACTAAGAAATCTCTAGGAGCCCCTAGAACTTCTACTTGAATTTAGCAGGATAAGAAAACACAAGCTATATATATAAAAAAATTCAGGTCTGTGTATACTTGCTATAAATGAAGAATTGGATATTGAAATTTAAAAGTTATGTAGGAGTACAAAAGACCTAGAAAAGTTAAATAAAAAACAGTGTTGGAAGATGTTTGTACCTAATTTTAAGACTTTTTCTAAAGCTACAGTAATCAAGGCAGTGTTGGTGTAAGGAAAGACATATAGATCATTTGAATAAACAGAGAATATAGAAATAGAACCACACATATATAGTCCACTGAGTTTTGAAAGATTATTTAACATTAGCATTTAATAGAATATAAACTCAATTCAAGAGCTGAGGAAGAGATATTGTTTTCAGCAAATGGCACTAGAACACCTGGTATCCGTATATAAAAAATTAACCTCAACCTTTTATTTCCATACATGAAGGGATCTATGAACCTAAATAAGAAAGCCTAAAAGTATAAAACTTTAAGAAGAAATTATAAGGCAAAATGTTTATGAATTTAGGGTAGGCAAGAACTACCTAGGATACAAAAGACTTGATGTATAAAAGAAAAAATTATAAATGAGATTCCATCAAAATTTAGAACTTTAAATGACATCATTAAAATGGAAAGTAGTCCTTAAACAGACCATATTTACAATGCATATAACCTATGAGCAGAATATATAAAGAATTCTTAGAGCTCATTAATAGACAACCCAATTAAAAAGTAGACATAAGAAGATGATAAATAGCCAGTACAGGACAAGGAAAGGTGTGCAACTCTAGAATCAGAAAAATACTAATCAGTACAATAACAAGACTGAATTATACACTCATTAGGGAGATGAAGTTAAAAGTTTTAAAAGCCTTGTCATGACTTTTTCTTTTTGTTGGATTCTCCCCCTTTGCGTTTAATTTGTCATGCCCAGTGAATTCATTCTGCTGGGTTTTCTGGGGTTGTGATCCTCATTATCTGTTCCTAGGGTATTGTGTAAAAGTTTTTGGAGTGCCGGTTTGGTATTCATGAAGTTCCTAAGGTGCTCTTTGTCATGAAAGTATCTTATTTCTCCATCAATTTTGAAAGATAGTATTTCAGGGTACATCAATCTGGTTTGGAGGCTGTTTTCCTTTAGGGCTTGAAATACATCACTCCAACCTCTTCTTGCCTTGAGGGTTTGCATTGAGAAGTCTGCTGTGATTCTGATGGGCTTTCCTTTGTATGTGATTTGTTTCTTTTTTCTCACTGTTTGTAGAATTTTGTTCTTCTGTTGGATTTCTGGAATACTAACTATTATATGCCTATGTGTAGATTTTCTTTGATCAAGGCTAGCTGGAGTCCTATATGCCTCACTTATCTGTATGTCAAGTTCTTTTCCCCTCCTTGGAAAGATTTCTGCCATCACTTCTGTGAAGAGTTTTTTTAGGTCATCTGCACTCTCTCCTCTTTCTTCATTGACTCCAATCAGTCTTATGTCATTCTTCTTTGCATTGTCTAGCAGCTGCTGTATTGATTTCTCATGTTCCTTTACAATTTTAAAGCAATTTTTCTTTTCCTGGTCACTAATTACAATCTTTTCTTCTATATGTGAAATTCTATCCTCACATTGGTTCATTCTGCTGTACAGACTTTCAATGGAGTTTTTAATTTCCTGGAAATCTGTTTGCATCTGTTTTGTGGATTCCATTTGTTTCCTATGATGGGATTCCATCATGTTCCTCAGATCCTTTATTTTATTTATC